>NC_057800.1:459421052-459421584 GCF_018294505.1 Triticum aestivum
TGATATTTTCAAATAACAAATTTGATGATATTTTTTAAAAAATTATTACTATTTTTATAAAAAAACATTACTGTTTCATATTCATATTCATTTTCTAAAAAATAATTATAAAAAATTGTAGACTACAATTGTTGTTAAACAACAATTATTACTGTTTTTATAAAAAAATATTACTATTTCATATTCATATTCATTTATTAAAAAAATATATATACTAATGGCGCACCGGCCTGGTGGTGCGCCATTGCTATCTAAAAAAAGATTTCTAATGGCGCACCGGCGGTGGGTGCGCCATTGCTATCTAAAAAAAGATTTCTAATGGCGCACCGATGGGTGGTGCGCCATTGGTAAGCTTCCCCCTATAGCTAAGTCCTCCCTCTCCCTCGCCAAAGATCCCCTTTCGTCCCTCTCTCCCTTGCCAGACCCACGACGCCGCCGCCCCGACCCCCGCCGGACTCCACCCCCGCCGCCCATGCGCCCCCCCGCCCCCACCCCCGCCGGCCCCACCGGCCCCGCCGCCCCGACCCTCAAC
>NC_057800.1:459721594-459802404 GCF_018294505.1 Triticum aestivum
ACTAGGTATGACACCTAGATCGGATATGAACTCCTTCATCCAGACTCCTTCATTTGCTGTGCTATGTACTCCGCTTCACATGTAGATCCCGCCACAACGCTTTGTTTAGAACTGCACCAACTGACAGCTCCACCGTTCAATGTAAACACGTATCCGGTTTGCGATTTAGAATCGTCCGGATCAGTGTCAAAGCTTGCATCAACGTAACCGTTTATGGTGAGCTCTTTGTTACCTCCATATACGAGAAACATATCCTTAGTCCTTTTCAGGTATTTCAGGATGTTCTTGACCACTATCCAGTGATCCACTCCTGGATTACTTTGGTACCTCCCTGCTAGACTTACAGCAAGGCACACATCAGGTCTGGTACACAACATTGCATACATGATAGAGCCTATGGCTGAAGCATAGGGAACATCTTTCATTTTTCTCTATCTTCTATAGTGGTCGGGCATTGAGTCTTACTCAACTTCACACCTTGTAACACAGGCCAGAACCCTTTCTTTGCTTGATCCATTTTGAACTTCTTCAAAACATTGTCAAGGTATGTGCTTTGTGAAAGTCCAATTAAGTGTCTTGATCTATCTCTATAGATCTTGATGCCCAATATATAAGCAGCTTCACCGAGGTCTTTCATTGAAAAACTCTTATTCAAGTATCCCTTTATGCTATCCAGAAATTCTATATCATTTCCAATCAACAATATGTCATCCACATATAATATTAGAAATGCTACAGAGCTCCCACTCACTTTCTTGTAAATACAGGCTTCTCCAAAAGTCTATATAAAACCAAATGCTTTGATCACACTATCAAAGCGTTTATTCCAACTCTGAGAGGCTTGCACCAGTCCATAAATGGATCGCTGGAGCTTGCTGTCAGGACCCCGACTCAATGCCACATCGATCTAGCATGTAACACCTCATATCATTTTGCGGCCTCACGCACGGTATTCCCACGGGTGTCGTGTTACCTTTGCCCGGGACCGTTTGCGTCTTTTGGCACACGTATATGATAGTGTTGCTAGCATCCATATGATAAGGAGCCCGGGCTGACATGGCTAGTCGTAAACCCAAAGTGGCACAAACCTACAGGGACAGGCATCCATGACCCAGCATCGAACGTGTCGGTCATCAGCGAGTGAATCCAGGCTGTAGCACTGGGCTAGCAGGACTCCGGTGAACCGGGCTGTAGCGGGCTAACATGACTCCGGTATTCATCGCGTGACATTTCCCTGAAGGGACAGACACAGGAACGACGAAGGACACATGCCGGCCAGCCTAAGTGTTCCGGAGCAATAGCAAGCTACCATGGCTCAGTGGAAACACCAGGAGACATTTCCCGGTAAGAGAGGCTACCAAGGATAAACAACTAGGTTGTCAGATCCCACACATACCAAGCATTTCAATAACATACACACAATATGCTCGATATGTGCAAATACAACATGGCATCACAACATGACTCTACAACTCAAGTATTTATTCATTAGGCTCCGAGGAGCGAGATATTACAAACAGGGGTCTCATGACCCAACATTCAGAGCATACATATCAAAGCACAAGCGGAAGCTATCATGTCTGAGTACAGACATCTATAAATGAAAAAGAGAAGCCTGACTATCTACCAAATCCTGCTGAGGCACAAGATCGTAGCTGAGGTAACAAGCTAAACGTCGAAGTCCACGTGGAACTACTAGTGAGACTTAAGTCTCTCTGCAAAAACATAAAATAGGCAAACGTGAGTACAAATGTACCCAGCAAGACTTACATCAGAACTAACTACATATGCATCATTTTCAACAAGGGGATGGTGGGGTTTAACTGCAGCAAGCCAGCTTTGACTCGGTGGCTATCCTAAACTACGACTGCAAGCGACTCTTTTCAGGTGGCGCACACGAGTCCACATATTCACCATATCAATACACCACTATGGATCCGCTCCCGTCTCCCTATGAGAACGCCATCCATAGCACTCACGCTTATCTTGCGCATTTTAAAGTATCCACTTTCACTTGTCTATGAACTGATATAAGCAACCCAGAAGTCCTTTACCGCGGACACGGCTATTCGAATAGATGATGTTAACCCTGCAGGGGTGTACTTCTTCATACATGTTTCCACCACTTAGCGTCTGCACACGACATGTGCTCGGCAGACTTCAAGCGAAAGCCGACGTGGGTGTAGACCACGACCTACCTAAACACCTAAGTCTCTAGTCCAGGTTTATCGCCTATTCGGGTTCCATCCATGAGGAGATCCGGCCGGAGTTTCGCTCACATCCCCAAACGATGTGAACAGGGTTCCGTGACACCAAACGGGTGCCTGGTTTACCCGGCCACGTGCCTACCGCATCACAGCCCACCCCTACGGTCAGCGCTGTCCACGGCCTCCAGCATACTACAAACACCAGAAACTACTTGCAATTCCTGGACAGAGGACAAGGGTGATTAAGAAGTCGAGCGGGGTCATATTTCAGGGCCCAATGTATGGTAGTAGCTGAGTCATGGATCACAAACACAGAACTCAGTTCCTAAGGACGGCTTCAATGAGACAACCCACCATGTACTCCTACATGGCCTCTCACCGCTACCTTTACCAAATCGTGTTCACACACTTAGCTCTCAATGGTAGGACATGTTCACACACCTCTGATCCATTCCCGATGAATCAGACCTGACACAACTCTAAGCAGTAGCAGGCATGACAAACAAGCAAGAATGAGTAGGCACAATAGGGCTCAAACAACTCCTACTCATGCTAGTGGGTTTCATCTATTTACTGTGGCAATGACAGGTCATGCAAAGGATAAAGGGGTTCAACTACCGCAACAAGTAACAGATGAATTGTTGTTGTCCTAATGCAGTAAAAGAGAGCAGGAGCGAGAGAGTGGGTTTGTATCGGAATGAACAAGGGGGTTTTGCTTGCCTGGCACTTCTGAAGATAGCATTGAGTCTTCATCAGTGTCAACGATCACATCATCGGTATCACGTCTATCGAGAGGGGACAAATACCGGCAACATAGAAGGGAACACAATCAATGCAATGCACAATATGATGCATGATCATGACATGGCAAAATGAATGTGTTTTGAGCTAATGCAACTAGCAACAGATTAAATGAAGTTGGTTTGAATACAAGATTCAAATTTAAACTCCATATGTGATTATTCAAATGCCATTTAATTGATTTGTGCTAAACAGCAGCTATAAGTTGTTCTAACATGCATGAAAATGGTACAGATGGATTCCTTGAATTTTTCTGATAATTTTTCATATATAAATTATTTAATTTGGAGTTACGGTTGAATTTCTATGATTTTTAGAAGTTTATACAATTTTCTGGAATTTTCTGAATAAAAACAAATCCAGAAAACATTACTGCGTCATCCTGACGTCATGATGACGTCAGCAGGTCAACGTGGCACAGTCCGGTCAAACTCTGACCGGTGGGTCCCGAGTGTCAGTGTCTAACTAAACTAACCTAGCTTAGTTAATACTAACCTAACTTAATTAGCCGGGCGGGGCCCGCATGTCAGTGAGAGAGAGGGGGGTCAAACCGGCCAGTGGGGTCAAACCCGGGTCAAACTCGCCGGAGTTGACCCGAGGCTCATCGCCGGCGAGGCCAGGGACGGCGGAGAGCGTCGGGATTCGCCCTCCGATGACCAAAAGAGCGGCGGAGGGGCTCTACGGGATGCCCAGGCTCGCGTGCATCTAACAGGGCAAACGGGAGAAGCTAGGGTGGCCGGAGGCGACGGCAATCATGACGACGGCGGCGGCCGGAGTTCGGGTGGTGGCGGGTTTGGCGCTACGAGCGGTGGTTTGGCGCGCTGAGGGCACTAGGGAGAAGCTCTTGCTCCTCCGCATCCAAAGGAACGGACGGGAGGCCGCGAGGTGGCCGGAGTTGAGCACGGCGTCGACCTCGGCGGCGGCCGAAGCTCGGGCGAGCTCGGGGTCGGTGTTAGGGAGCACGGCACGAGGCAAAGGGGGGTGTTACGACCTCCTGGGGTTGCACTGAGCACGGCCGCGTGCTCGGTTGCAGCTCTAGGCAACGGTGGCTACGGCGGCGACATGGTCGGCGGCGAAGAGCTCTCGGCTCCGGTGGATATTGGCGCTAGCAGGAGAAAAAGTGCCAGGGGAGGGAGGGGATCGACGCAGCAGCTCACAGCAGATCGAACGAAGGGGTTGGTGAGCTCGGGGGCGTCCTCGTTGCTGCGAATCGAGCGGCGGCGATCTCCGGCCATGGCGATGAAGACGGTGGTGATGGCGGCGTTGCAACGCGTCCGTGGCGTCGTGGCTTCTCGAGGAGGTCGGGGACGTCGAGACGGAGCTCGCAAGCACAGCGAGCGGTCGAGGGGGAGACAGTGGCCGCGGTGTTACGGTGGCGCGGCTGCGGCTGCGCTCGGGCGAGTGAGAGAGAGGAAGCAGAGGAGAGAAACAAGGGAGAGGGAGAGAGCGAGGGGGTCTAGGGGGTCGGGGCGGCGCCGAGGAGATGACGCGCGGCGTCGCGGTGGCCAGGCGATGCAGACGAGCAGGGTGGTGGCGTGGCGAGCTCGGGCGCATGCGCCGTGTCCCTCCTCTGCCTACTGGCGCGAGGAGGAAGGCGACAGGGAGGGTAGCGGTGGCGGGCTGGGCCGCTGGAGGAGCTGGGCCAGGTAAGTGGGCGCCAGGTAAGTGGCTGGGCTTCTCTCTTTTTTTTATATATCTGTTCTGTTTTCTATTTAATTGCCACTGAATTCAAATTCAAACAAATTTGAAAACAGTGCCAAAACTCCCCTGGATAATTTTATGTCACTTAAGGTCTACTCCTCATAAACATAAAATATCTCAGGACATTTGAAAATATAATCATTATATATTATGAATATAACTCCAAATTCAAATAAAATATTGATTTAAAATCAGAGCCCAAATAATTCCTTAGAAATGTCCCAAAATTTTGGTTTGATTTATAACTCTTGCCAAAATTGTCAGAGCTATTTCTAGGGCATTTTGGATTTACTGATTGCAATTTTACGGTTTCTTGCCCCTTTATTAAAATGATTTCCGAGGCTTTCAATTTCCTCATTTCAACTTTCGGAATATAGACATGATGCACACATGAAGCTAGCCTAGAGCATTACCAGAAGCTAGGGATGTGACACTTGCACACTTTGTTAGCTCGCTTTGGATCGACAAAACCTTCTGGTTGCATCATATACAACTCTTCTTCCAGAAATCCATTCAGGAATGCAGTTTTTACATCCATTTGCCAAATTTCATAATCATAAAATGCGGCAATTGCTAACATGATTCGGACAGACTTAAGCATTGCTACGGGTGAGAAAGTCTCATCGTAGTCAATCCCTTGAACTTGTCGAAAACCTTTCGCAACAAGTCGAGCTTTGTACACAGTAACATTACCGTCAGCGTTAGTCTTCTTCTTGAAGATCCATTTATTCTCAATTGCTTGCCGATCAACGGGCAAGTCAACCAAAGTCCATACTTTGTTCTCATACATGGATCCCATCTCAGATTTCATGGCTTCAAGCCATTTTGCGGAATCTGGGCTCACCATCACTTCTTCATAGTTCGTAGGTTCATCATGATCTAGTAGCATGACTTCCAGAACAGGATTACCGTACCACTCTGGTGCGGATCTTACTCTGGTTGATCTACGAGGTTCAGTAGTAACTTGATCTGAAGTTCCATGATCATCATCGTTAACTTCCTCACTAATTGGTGTAGGCGTCACAGGAAATGGTTTCTGTAATGAAATACTTTCCAATAGAGGAGCAGGTATAGTTACCTCATCAAGTTCCACTTTCATCCCACTCACTTCTTTCGAGAGAAACTCCTTCTCTAGAAAGGGTCCATTCTTAGCAATGAATGTCTTGCCTTCGGATCTGTGATAGAAGGTGTACCCAACCGTTTCCTTTGGGTATCCTATGAAGACACATTTCTCCGATTTGGGTTCGAGCTTATCAGGTTGAAGCTTTTTCACATAAGCATTGCAGCCCCAAACTTTCAGAAACGACAACTTTGGTTTCTTGACAAACCGCAGTTCATAAGGCGTCGTCTCAACGGATTTCGATGGTGCCCTATTTAACGTGAATGCGGCTGTCTCTAAAGCATATCCCCAAAATGATAGCGGTAAATCTGTAAAAGACATCATAGATCGTACCATATCTAGTAAAGTACGATTACGATGTTTGGACACACCATTACGCTGTGGTGTTCCAGGTGGTGTGACTTGCGAAACTATTCCGCATTGTTCCAAATGTAGACCAAACTCGTAACTCAAATATTCTCCTCCACGATCAGATCGTAGAAACTTTATTTTCTTGTTACGATGATTTTCAACTTCACTCTGAAATTCTTTGAACTTTTCAAATGTTTCAGACTTATGCTTCATCAAGTAGATATACCCATATCTGCTTAAATCATCTGTGAAGGTGAGAAAATAACGATATCCGCCACGAGCCTCAACATTCAACGGAACATACATCTATATGTATGATTTCCAACAAATCTGTTGCTCTCTCCATAGTTCCGGAGAATGGCGTTTTAGTCATCTTGCCCATGAGGCACAGTTTGCAAGTACCAAGTGATTCATAATCAAGTGGTTCCAAAAGTCCATCAGTGTGGAGTTTCTTCATGCGCTTTACACCGATATGACCTAAACGGCAGTGCCACAAATAATTTGCACTATCATTATCAACTCTGCATCTTTTGGCTTCAACATTATGAATATGTGTATCACTACTATCGAGATTCATCAAAAATAGATGTAGAGGTAGCGTGCCGATCGCGATCACATCGACTTTGGAACCATTTCCCATGCGCATCATCACCTCGTCCTTTGCCAGTGTTCGCTTAATCCGTAGTCCCTGTTTCGAGTTGCAAATATTAGCAACAGAACCAGTATCAAATACCCAGGTTCTACTGCGAGCTCTAGCAAGGTACACATCAATAACATGTATATCACATATACCTTTGTTCACCTTGCCATCCTTCTTATCCGCCAAATACTTGGGGCAGTTCCGCTTCAGTGACCAGTCTGCTTGCAGTAGAAGCACTCAGTCTCAGGCTTAGGTCCAGACTTGGGTTTCTTCTCCTGAGCAGCAACTTGCTTGCTGTTCTTCTTGAAGTTCCCCTTGTTTTTCCCTTTGCCCTTCTTGAAATTGGTGGTCTTACTGACCATCAACACTTGATGCTCCTTCTTGATTTCTACCTCCGTAGCTTTTAGCATTGCGAAGAGCTCGGGAATTGTCTTATTCATCCCTTGCATATTATAGTTCATCACGAAGCTCTTATAGCTTGGTGCCAGTGATTGAAGAACTCTGTCAATGACACTATCAACCGGAAGATTAACTCCCAACTGAGTCAAGTGATTATGGTTCCCAGACATCTTGAGTATATGCTCACTGACAGAACTATTCTCCTCCATCTTGCAACTATAGAACTTATTGGAGACTTCATATCTCTCAATCCGGGCATTCTTTTGAAATATTAACTTCAACTCCTGGAACATCTCATATGCTCCATGACGTTCAAAACATCGTTGAAGTCCCGGTTCTAAGCCGTAAATCATGGCACACTGAACTATCGAGTAGTCATCAACACGTGACAGCCAGGCATTCACAATGTCTGCAGTTGCTGGCGCAGGTGGTACACCTAGCGGTGCTTCCAGGATGTAACTCTTCTGGGCAGCAATGAGGATAATCCTCAAGTTACGGACCCAGTCCGTGTAATTGCTACCATCGTCTTTCAACTTTGCTTTCTCAAGGAACGCATTAAAATTCAATGGAACAACAGCACAGTCCATCTATCTACAATCAACATAGACAAGCAAGATACTATCAGGTACTAAGTTCATGATAAATTTAAGTTCAATTAATCATATTACTTAAGAACTCCCACTTGGAAAGACATCCCTCTAATCTTCTAAGTGATCACGTGATCCAAATCAACTAAACCATAACCGATCATCACGTGAAATGGAGTAGTTTTCAATGGTGAACATCACTATGTTGATCATATCTACTATATGATTCACGCTCGACCTTTCGGTCTCAGTGTTCCGAGGCCATATCTGCATATGCTAGGCTCTTCAAGTTTAACCCGAGTATTCTGCGTGTGCAAAACTGGCTTGCTCCCGTTGTAGATGGACATAGAGCTTATCACACCCGATCATCACGTGGTGTATGGGCACGACAAACTTTGGCAACGGTGCATACTCAGCGAGAACACTATTATCTTGAAATTTAGTGAGAGATCATCTTATAATGCTATCGTCAATCAAAGCAAGATAAGATGCATAAAAGATAAACATCACATGCAATCAATATAAGTGATATCATATGGCCATCATCATCTTGTGCTTGCGAGCCCCATCTCCGAAGCACCGTCATGATCACTATCGTCACCGGCGCGACACCTTGATCTCCATTGTAGCATCGTTGTCGTCTCGCCAAACTTATGCTTCCACGACTATCGCTACCGCTTAGTGATAAAGTAAAGCATTACAGGGTGATTGCATTGCATACAATAAAGCGACAACCATATGGCTCCTGCCAATTGCCGATAACTCGGTTACAAAACATGATCATCTCATACAATAAAATTTAGCATCATGTCTTGACCATATCACATCACAACATGCCCTGCAAAAACAAGTTAGACGTCCTCTACTTTGTTGTTGCAAGTTTTACGTGGCTGCTACGGGCTTAGCAAGAACCGTTATTACCTATGCATCAAAAACAAAACGATAGTTTGTCAAGTTGGTGCTGTTTTAACCTTCGCAAGGACCGGGTGTAGCCACACTTGGTTCAACTAAAGTTGGAGAAACTGACACTCGCCAGCCACCTTTGTGCAAAGCACGTCGGTAGAACCAGTGTCGCGTAAGCGTACGCGTAATGTCGGTCCGGGCCGCTTCATCCAACAATATCGCTGAACCAAAGTATGACATGCTGGTAAGCAGTATGACTTATATCGCCCACAACTCACTTGTGTTCTACTCGTGCATATGACATCTACGCATAAAACCTGGCTCGGATGCCACTGTTGGGTAACGTAGTAATTTCAAAAAAATTCCTACGCACACGCAAGATCATGGTGATGCATAGCAACAAGAGGGGAGAGTGTTGTCCACATACCCTCGTGGACCGAAAGCGAAAGCGTTAGCACAATGCGGTTGATGTAGTCATACGTCTTCACGATCCGACCGATCAAGTACCGAAAGTACGGCACCTCCGAATTCAGCACACGTTCAGCCCGATGACATCCCTTGAACTCCGATCTAGCCAAGTGTTGAGGGAGAGTTTCGTCAGCACGACGGTGTGGTGATGATGTTGATGTTCTACAGACGCAGGGCTTCGCCTAATCACCGCTACAGTAATATCGAGGTGGACTATGGTGGAGGGGGGGCACCGCACACGGCTAAAAGATCAACTTGATCAATTGTTGTGTCTATGGGGTGCCCCCTGCCCTCGTATATAAATGAGCAAGGGGGGTGCGGCCGGCCAGGGAGGAGGCGCGCCAGGAGGAGTCCTACTCCCACCGGGAGTAGGACTCCCTCCCCTTTCCTAGTTGGAATAGGATTCGGGAGGGGGAAAGAGAAGGGAGAGAAGGAAAGGGGGGCGCCGCCCCATCTCCTTGTCCTATTCGGACTAGGGGGGAGGGGCGTGCGGCCTAGCCCTAGCCACCTCTCCTCTTCTCAGTAAAGGCCCACTAAGGCCCATTTACCTCCCGGGGGGTTCCGGTAACCTCCCGGTACTCCGGTAAAATCCCGATTTCACCCGGAACACTTCTGATATCCAAACATAGGCTTACAATATATCAATCTTCATGTCTCGACCATTTCGAGACTCCTCGTCATGTCCGTGATCACATCCCGGACTCTGAACAACCTTCGGTACATCAAAACATATAAACTCATAATATAACTGTCATCGTAACGTTAAGCGTGCGTACCCTACGGGTTCGAGAACTATGTAGACATGATCGAGACACGTCTCCGGTCAATAGCTAATAGCGGAACCTAGATGCTCATATTGGCTCTTACATATTCTACGAAGATCTTTATCGGTCAAACCGCATAACAACATACATTGTTCCCTTTGTCATCGGTATGTTACTTGCCCGAGATTTGATCGTCGGTATCTCAATACCTAGTTCAATATCGTTACCGGCAAGTCTCTTTACTCGTTTTGTAATACATAATCCCGCAACTAACTCATTAGTTGCAATGCTTGCAAGGCTTAAGTGATGTGCATTACCGAGAGGGCCCAGAGATACCTCTCCGACAATTGGAGTGACAAATCCTATTCTCGAAATACGCCAACCCAACAAGTACCTTTGGAGACACCTGTAGAGAACCTTTATAATCACCCAGTTACGTTGTGACGTTTGGTAGCACACAAAGTGTTCCTCCAGTAAACAGGAGTTGCATAATATCATAGTCATAGGAACATGTATAAGTCATGAAGAAAGCAATAGCAACATACTAAACGATCGGGTGCTAAGCTAACGAAATGGGTCATGTCAATCACATCATTCTCCTAATGATGTGACCCTATTAATCAAATGGCAACTCATGTCTATGGTTAGGAAACATAACCATCTTTGATCAACGAGCTAGTCAAGTAGAGGCATACTAGTGACAATCTGTTTGTCTATGTATTCACACATGTATTATGTTTCCGGTTAATACAATTCTAGCATGAATAATAAACATTTATCTAGATATAAGGAAATAAATAATAACTTTATTATTTCCTCTAGGGAATATTTCCTTCATAGGAGACACCACTCTCCAAAAGGTATTAGATATTGTGTTGGTGATGATCTCCTTGATCTTGTGCTTTAAATGATAGTATCCTCAACACTCAATCTCTCTCTCACAGATTTGGCTTGGGTAGGAGAAGGATTGGAGTGGAAAGCAACTTGAACATGCTAGAAATCAAGGTTCAAATGGTAGGAATGGAATCTCTTGGTATCAACACATGACTAGCTGCTCTCTCTCAGAAAATGAATGGTGGAAGTTGTATTTTGTTCTGATGGCTCTCATAGAGAGTAAGTGGCGGTGGAGGGTGTCGATGTCAAAACCGGTGGATATTGGGTAGGGGGTCCCGAACTGTGCGTCTAGGCTGGATGGTAACAGGAGGCAGGGGACACGATGTTTTACCCAGGTTCGGGCCCTCTTGATGGAGGTAAAACCCTATGTCCTGCTTGATTAATATTGATGATATGGGTAGTACAAGAGTAGATCTACCATGAGATCGGAGAGGCTAAACCCTAGAAGCTAGCCTATGGTATGATTGTTGTTCGTCCTATGGACTAAAACTCCTTGGTTTATATAGACACCGGAGAGGGCTAGGGTTACACAAGGTCGGTTACAAAGGAGGAGATATCCATATCCATATTGCCTAGCTTGCCTTCCACGCCAAGTAGAGTCCCATCCAGACACGACACGAAGTCTTCAATCTTGTATCTTCATAGTCCAGCGGTCTGGCTAAAGGATATAATCCGGCTGTCCGGAGACCCCCTAATCCAGGACTCCCTCGGTAGCCCCTAAACCAGGCTTCAATGACGATGAGTCCGGCGCGCAGTATTGTCTTCGACATTGCAAGGCGGGTTCCTTCTCCGAATACATCACAGAAGAATTTGAATACAAGGATAGTGTCCGACCCTGCAAAATAAGTTCAACATACCACCGTAGAGAGAATAATATTTCCACAAATCTAACTTGCTGACTTGTTTTGGCAACACGACATTATGCCATGGCCCGGTGATTATTCGAACCGTTTCCTTTAACTAGCCCCGCACATAACGCGGGGCAGTTTTTTGACACGTCTTGTCAAAGCAGAGATCGTGTCCCCTTATAACGGGATTCTCATCAATACGGGCGTGGGTAACCCAACCGCGCCATCGATTACGGCGCTTGGGGGATAAGCGAGTTTTACCAGGCTAGTGGGGACGCTTAGTTTCGTCCGCCCATATAAAGGGATAAGGATTCACCTTTTCATCCACGCCTTCTTCCTCCTTTGCTCATCCGTTTTTGCACACTCGAGCTCTAGCGCCCAAGTCCGCACTTCCCACCTCAACCTTCCCCAACCATGTCCGGAGCGGGAGGCAGGTGGATGGTCTCCTCCATCACGGAGGGAGACATCAAGAAGCTGAGGAGAGATGGATACCTGCCCGACGACATCGCGCACCGGCTCCTAGATGAGGGGCAGCTCATCCCCACCCCCGGGCCCCATGAGAGGGTAGTGTTCCTTACCCATTTCCTCCGCGGACTGGGATTCCCTCTCCACCCATTCGTCCGGGGGCTCATGTTCTACTACGGCCTGGATTTCCACGAACTGGCCCCAAACTTCATCCTCAATATCTCAGCGTTTATCGTCGTGTGCGAGGCCTTCCTCCGCATCAAGCCCCACTTCGGTTTATGGCTGAAGACCTTCAATGTCAAGCCGAAGGTTGTGGGTGGGCGCCAGCTGGAGTGCGAAGGCGCCATGGTGGGCAAGATGCCCAACGTTACATGGCTCGAGGGCTCCTTTGTGGAAACCATAAAGGGGTGGCAATCGGGGTGGTTCTACATCACCGAGCCGCGTGACCCTGCATGGGCAGCGGCCCCCGAGTTCCGATCTGGCATCCCCATGCGGCTCACCTCCTAGAAAGAGAAGGGCCTGTCCTGGGGTAGTTCGGGAGAGCTGACCGGACTCCAAACATGTATTCAAAACATGGTGAACAAGAAGTTCAAACTTGTCAATGTAGTCCAGGTCATGCTCCACCGCCGGATCCTCCCGTGCCAACAACGGGACTTCAACTTGTGGGAGTTCTACCCGGCGCAGCACCGAACTCTGAACAGGCTCTTCGACACAACTCACGAAGATGCCTGGAGGGTGCTGTTCAAAAGCGCCGAGGTCCCTCCTCCCATTACTGAGGATCGCGGATTCAGCGCGAAGCGCCAAGCCAGTGCGGTAAGCTGCTTTACCTTTCACAGGATACTTATCTTTTATAGATTGACTCTATGCGGGATCTAAACTCCCGTACCTTTGACAGGACTGGTAGGAGACGGCCAGACAGATCGACCGTCCAGCTCCTTTGCCCGAAGGCCTAGCGGACGCTCTTCTGGTGAAGATGCTGACTCCGGCTCCTTATACGATGCCGGAGAAGACCAAGAAGGCCAAGGGAACCCGAAAGAGTTCCCGACGCCAGGCGTCGTTGGACTCACCGTCCGATGACTCTGCGGCGCACTCCTCCCCCGAAGACGAGGAAGAAGAAGAAGATGCTCCCCCTCTAGCTGGGGGAGATAAGAAAAGGAAGGCCGCCCCAACCGGGGGCCGAAGGGTCCAAGAAGGGAAGGACTCTCCTTCCGGACAGTTCCACTGCAGACGACGAAGGCAAAGACGAGTGGTTGCCCAGGGCCAAGCCCCTGGGGAGATCGTAAGTATTCGGATACCAGAGTAACTCATAGCATTCCTTTGTCGCACTGCTTTCCCTAACACCAAACATAATTATGCAGGCCGCCACGAGCCAGTATCGATGTATCATCGGACGGCTCCCTGGACTCGTCAGACATGGATAGCGATCCAGTCCCGACCACCACCTCCCCTCATCCTACTGACGACGCCGAGGTGCTGTCTCAAGAGGCACCGGGTCAAGGGGAGATAGTCCCGGAGGCGTCTGAAGGCGACCTTCCGGACTCCGGGAGCCGAGGGGACGGGGCCCCTGAGAGCCCCGAGTTCGGCCCTCAGCCAAACACCGTGCCGGAACCTCCAGTGGTTCCGGGCTCGGGCAGGCGGCCTCCTTCCAAGAGGGGCAAGACTCCTGTGTCGGTGACCTCTGTCCATCCAGAGGTGTCGTACAATCTGTTGGAAGCGCTTCGCAGTGCTTCCATCGACGAGGAGCACCGTACTATTATGAGTGCGGTGGTCCAGAAGGTTCAGTCCGCCAAGAGCGGATTGACTGAAGCCTGTGCCAGCCTTCTAACAGGCTTTGAGGTAAGTGTTTTTAAAATATAGGAAAAATATTACCACATAGGCAGTAGCCCTGATGCTTTGTTCGGTGTTCCCAAAGAAAAGCCGAACAGAGGATCAAATAATATCGCAGGAGTCTAATATAAGTATGTCAATATGCGTATGTAGGCCTCGCTGCTGGCGTCCGCCACACTGACTGCGGAGGTTGCCATACTGAAGCAGGACCTTGAGGGTCCAAGAAAGAGCTCGGCCTTGCCAAGAGGCAGCTCGAGGAGAACAAGGGTAAGTAATACCCTGTCTATAGATATGTATAAAAGAAGACGTGATTGCAAAATGACAGGATCATCGTATATTTGCCAAGGGCCACGACCGAGGTGGCGACCCTGAAGCAAACGCTAACCAAGGCTGAAGATAAAGCGGCCAAGGAGCGCACCGAGCGGGAAAAGCAAGAGGCTCGTGTGGGCGAGGTGCAGCAAGAGCTCCAGGCTCTCGTGACGAAGCACGAGGCGTTGGAGCTTGACTCGAAGACGCGAGAGTCTGAGCTTGCCGTGGCCCTCGAGAGCGCAAAGAGTGCCAAGGCCGAGGCCCAAAAGGCCCTCCAGGAGATCGACGCAATGAAGAAGATAGCGGCGGGTAAGGCATTCTATATGCAGAGCAAGCATGTAAAAGTAAATTACCGATTACTTACCCGAATTCGGAGCTCTCCAAGAGCATTCGCAGATTTGCCCCGCGGCGTGTCGGATGCCGCGCAGTTTTACCAGGCCGAGGAGGGAAGCTCAACGGAGAAGCTGTTCTGGTCTCAGTATACTAGGACCGAACACCCAATGCCTCTGAGCGACCAGCTAAAGTAGCTGGTCGAGCTGCACAAGGCGGCCGAACAGGCCATGAAGGGCCTTATAGTCTGGCTGTGGCCTGGCGACGCCCTTCCGAATAGCTACTTCGGCCTGGTGAGGCGGCTTGTGGATGCCTTCCCATGGCTGGAGGTCGTCAAGCGGTCCGTCTGCATCGAAGGTGCACGCCGGGCTTTCGCCCGTGTGAAGGTGCAGTGGGCCAAGCTAGACGCTGTGAAGCTGATCAAGGAAGGGCCGCCGCAGGGCAAGGAGCATCGCACCCCCGAAATTTATTATGAGGGTGTCCTGAAGGGTGCCCGTCTTGTAGCGGACGAATGTTCAAAGGATGTAATATTTGAGTAAACTTGCTCGTGTGATCCTGTATGATGAAAACTTGTTTCATATGCGCTATGCAACGCTTGTGTGAATTTAAAATATTACCTTCTGTTTGGCTGTTTATCCAATCTGAGAGATGGCTAGTCCTCGGCTTCTGCCCCCATGCCACGAGTGCTGGGGTGTTCGGGATAAACCTGAGCACTCTTGTTCCCATGTTTGGGTCCTTCGAGGGAGGTGCTCAGCACAACGAACAAGGCAACCGGACTAATAATGCTTTATCACTCTCACTTAGCCATAGAATTCTATAATTTTAAATTTCGGCGAAGCCCCTGGTATTCGGAAGGCCGAATTCGGGGCGCGATACACGCCTTTAAGCCGGACAGGGCCGGCCCCTCGCCCTAAGCGGCATAAGTCTTTAGGGACTCGAAAACCTCGCCGAACAGCGACCAGTCTCTCGCCTTATCATGACAGTCAGTTTTAGCTTTCTCTACTGAGGTGCTCAGCCCGGCAGAACCGGGGCACAATCGCAGTAGTTCTCCTAGCGCTACCTTAGCCGATAGAGCGGAACGTAAGGTACCAAAACATAGGAGCCGGGCAAACCCAACATTTGACCAAAGACATGATTCGGAGCTGATGCATATAATGCTATAAGTTCGGGGTGCCGCACTTGTGAAAGTGTTCGGACTTTTCACACCATATTGTGGGGTACGTAAGCCCCTGGTGTATTGGCCGTACCAAAGTGTACGGTTGCAAGGCGTCGTTAATGAACACACACACATATATATAACAAGAATGCAATAATAGTCGTGATGTTATGCATTGTTTATTCAAAAGGTGCGTTAAAGCAGAATGATACAGATAGTGCGATAAGCAAAGAGTGGGACCATGTCCCTTCCAAGGGCAAGCTGAGGAATAGTATTAAATCAAATATTTCGCTCGGTATTGTAATCCACTTGGGAATTCCATGGTGTGACATAGCTTTCTGCCTCCTTGGTTGTTGCATCATGTGTTCGGCAATAGTGCTGCCGGACAGGGTTTCCAGAGATTAAGGTCCTGAAAAAAGAGAAAAATAACCAAACGGGAAGCCCCTAGTGTGGTTTAAGCCGCGTCTTTGGGCGTGCTGCATGTGACCCCCTCCCCACCTGTGCCCATGGTATTTTAATGCGTAATTATGTACGCGTGGCATGAGCTTCGCCATTTTGCCGGGACTGGGGTGGGGGCCGCATTGCTACGCGAGCTCAGATCGCGCCGGGCGGTCTATTTGCCGATTGCTCCGAGCGCGCTTGAAGGTGTCCGGGTCTTGAAATGCCAAACTGGTGGATTGCCTTGAGAGGCTACTTTGCGCTTCTGCTACGAGGGCCGCAGTGTGCTCCTCTATTCGGAGAGAGCGCTCTGTGTTTCCGTTGACTGTAATAACCCCGCGAGGTCCTGGCATCTTGAGCTTGAGGTATGCATAATGTGGTACCGCATTGAATCTCGCAAATGCGGTTTGCCCGAGCAGTGCATGATAACCACTGCGAAATAGGACTATATCGAAGATTAACTCTTCGCTTCAGAAGTTATCCGGGGATCCAAAGACTACTTCCAGTGTAATTGAGCCTGTACAATGGGCCTCTACGCATGGAATGACACCCTTAAAGGTCGTTTTTGTGGGTTTGATTCTTGAGGGGTCTATACCCATTTTGCGCATTGTATCCTGATAAAGCAGGTTCAGGCTGCTGTCGCCATCCATAAGGACTCGAGTGAGGTGAAATCCGTCAATGATTGGGTCCAGAACTAGTGCGGTGAATCCGCCATGACGGATACTAGTGGGATGGTCCCTGCGATCGAAAGTGATCGGATAGGAGGACCACGGGTTGAATTTTGGGGCGACTGGCTCCAACGCATATACGTCCCTGAGCGCGCGCTTCCGCTCCCTCTTGGGGATGTGGGTTGCGTATATCATGTTCACCGTCCGCACTTGTGGGGGAAACCTCTTCTGTCCTCTGATGTGTGGCTGCTGGGGCTCCTCCTTGTCATCGCTATGTGGCCCCTTGTCCTTGTTTTTGGCAATTAACTTGCCGGCCTGCTTGAACACCCAACAATCCCTGTTGGTGTGATTGGCTGGCTTTTCTAGGGTGTCGTGTATTTGACACGAGCGATCGAGTATACGGTCCAAGCTGGACGGTCCCGGCGTACTTTGTTTGAATGGCTTTTTCCGCTGACCGGGTTTAGAGCCTTTGAATCCTGCATTGACTGTCGTATCCTCGTTATTATCGCTGTTGATGCAGCGCTTATGTTTGTTGCGACGTGACCTGCTATTGCCGTCCTTGGTATCCGAAGTACCATGGTTCTTTGATATGTTATTACTACGAGCCAGCCAGCTGTCTTCTCCCGCACAAAAGTGGGTCATGAGTGTCGTGAGGGCTGCCATAGATTTTGGCTTTTCCTGACCAAGGTGCGGGGCTAGCCATTCGTCATGGATGTTGTGTTCGAAAACCACTAGGGCCTCTGCATCCGGGCAGTCGACAATTTGATTTTTCTTTGTTAGGAACCGAGTCCAGAATTGCCTGGCCGATTCTTCTGGCTGCTGAATTATGTGGCTCAAGTCATCGGCATATGGTGGCCGCACATAAGTGCCCTGAAAGTTGTCGAGGAATGCGCCTTCCAGATCTTCCCAACGGCTCATGGACTCGGCTGGCAAGCTGTTAAGCCAATGTCGCGCTGGTCCCTTGAGCTTTAGTGGGAGGTATTTGATAGCGTGTAAGTCATCACCGCGGGCCATGTGGATGTGAAGGAGGAAATCCTCGATCCATACCACAGGATCTGTAGTGCCATCGTATGATTCAATATTTAGAGGTTTGAAACCTTTTGGGATTTGATGATCCATTACTTCGTCTGTGAAGCATAAAGGGTGTATGGTGCCTCAGTATTGGGCTATATCGCGACGCAGCTCGAATGGGTCTTGCCCGCTGTGTTTGGCCCGGCCGGATTTGCTTTTGTTGTATCCAGCGTGACGTTTATCGTCTCGCAGAGTGGTGCACCCTCATGATCCGTAGATCGATCTTGCATGCTTTGCTTTGTCCTCCAATATGTCTCGCAAGTCTGGCGTATCTCCCCATGCCTTGTTATTTGAATGGCGTCAGGGTGGAGGCTGAGTTTTTGGCTGGAATGCCTCTCTATCACGACCACGAGGTGGCCGATCAGCCGTATCATATGCTTCTTCCTCCAGTTGAGGTAGCAACCTGCACTTTGGGTAACTCTTGGAGGGGCGCTCGAGTTTATATTCCTCGGCCGCGAGGACTTCAGTCCATCTGTTAGCTAGCAGATCCTGATCAGCTTGAAGCTGCTGCTGTTTTTCTTAAGGCTATTTGCCGTGGCTATAAGCCGGCGTTTGAAGAGCTCTTGTTCGATGGGGTCCTCTGGCACAACGAATTCGTCGTCGCCGAGGCTTGCCTCGTCTTCGGAGGGGGCATGTAATTATCATCCTCCTCTTCTCCATCTGCCGCTCTCTCAGGAGGGCTGGCTCCTCCATTCTCCTGCTCTAAATCTTGCTGGGGGGATTGTTGTTGTCTTCGGCACTATCCGGAGTATTATTATCTCCTGCGCTGGTATCACCACTTTTGCTTTGGCGGGACTTAGAGCGGCGCCGCTGACGTCGGCGCTTGTGTTGCTTCTTGGAGGGGTCGTCCTCCGCTATCTCGTCGCCATTGCCTTCTTTGGGTGGATCCACCATGTATATATCGTATGATGAGGTGGCTGTCCAATGCCCTGTGGGCAGTGGTTCCTCTTCGTCTCCCGCATCGTCGTCCATACCGTCGATGTCTTCGGAGTCGAAGTCGAGCATGTAGGTTAAGTCATCGACAGTGGCTACTAAGTGGGTGGTGGGTGGGCCGCGAATTTCTTTGTCGTCCGCATCCCAGTCCTGCCGGACATAGTTCGGCTAGGATCCTCCTGATAAGGAGAGATACCTTAATGAGTTCAGTATGTCGCCAAAGGGCGAGTGCTGAAAAATATCCGCGGAGGTAAACTCCATGATCGGCGCCCAATCAGATTCGATAGGAACGGGCGCAGGCGGTGCGGAGTCCGTGGCCGGAGAAGGATCCGACAGTTTAACAACACGGCTCTCGTGCAAGGTAAGGTCGATGTTTGGCTCGATCGCCGCTGAGGGTAAGGCCTCCGTGGCGGGGTCCATCCACCCGTCCATGGTCAGCGCAACTGGCTCCGAATTGAGGGTCGGAGCGGCTGCCTATGCGATCACCTGGACACTGTCCGATGGTAGAGCTAAATCGTACTCATCGTGACCGCGTGACGCACAAGGCAGAGGCTCGAATCCGTCGAAGATCAAGTCTCCAGGGATATCGTCCGTGTAGTTTAAGCTTCCAAACCTGACCTGGTGGCCAGGGGCGTAACTTTCAATCTGCTCCAGATGGCCAAGCGAATTGGCCCATAGTGCAAAGCCGCCGAAGAGGAAGATCTGTCCGGGGAGAAAAGTATCACCCTGGACTGCATCGCTATCGATGATAGTAGGAGCCATCAAGCCTAACGGCGACGACACACAGGAACTCTCAATGAAAGCACCAATGTCGGTGTCAAAACTGGCGGATCTCGGGTAGGGGGTCCCGAACTGTGCGTCTAGGCCGGTTGGTAATAGGAGGCAGTGGACACGATGTTTTACCCAGGTTCGGGCCCTCTTGATGGAGGTAAAACCCTACGTCCTGCTTAATTAATATTGATGATATGGGTAGTACAAGAGTAGATCTACCATGAGATCGGAGAGGCTAAACCCTAGAAGCTAGCCTATGGTATGATTGTTGTTCGTCCTATGGACTAAAACTCTCCGATTTATATAGACACCGGAGAGGGCTAGGGTTACACAAGGTCGGTTACAAAGGAGGAGATATCCATATCCGTATTGCCTAGCTTGCCTTCCACGCCAAGTAGAGTCCCATTCGGACACGAGACGAAGTCTTCAATCTTGTATCTTCATAGTCCAACAGTCCGGCTAAAGGATATAATCCGGCTGTCCGGAGACCCCCTAATCCAGGACTCCCTCAGAGGGGTATAAATAGGTAGCACCAAAAATCCAAACCATTACAAGTCTTTGACCCAACTTGGTGGCACCGACATGAGAATCTCGGTGAGACTGACTAGCGCAAAGGACTTGACCGTTAGGCTTTTCATTGAGACCAATTATACCAAGTCGGTGGGACAGAAGTGCAATGGCTAGGGCAAGACCTCATTTTGATAATTTCGATCGGTTCATCTTGGTGATTTCGAAATGGATCAACTTCATGAAACTTGGCCAGGCCGTCTTGGTGGGACCGAGAACCATTTCAGTCAAACCGTATTGCTAGGGTTTTGGATGTGGCAATGGAAGGGGCATCTCGGTGGGACCGAAATGAAAATTTAGGGTTTTGGACAGATGTGTTTTGAGAAAGTGATTGAGGGTTTTTGGAGAAATATCACTAAGCACTTGAGCAACAACCTCATCAACAATACCTCTATCCCTTTTAATAGTATTGGCTTTCCTAAGGGACTCAATGTGATCTTGGATGACTAAACCAAAAGTGTAGAGTCTTGGAGTAGTCAATTCTTGTCCTTGACATTTTGAGGGGTCCACATCCGTTAGTCGTTGCCATGCCAATCATTGATCTTTTCTGAAATCTATAATTAATGTTAGTTATAGCAATGGCATATATGTTGTTATTAATTACCAAAAACCCTCCGGGGATTAGTTTCACTTTCACCCTCTCATCCTCGTAGAGTAGCTTGGTTAACAACACACTCTTCTTCTCACAAAAGAATTAAACAATCAATCCCAAAACACACACACACACATTAATGAATGAAAATCTTGAGAATTATTTTAATACCAATCAACATCCCTGCATTGCAGGACTGAATAAAGTTTAAAGCCTTTCACAATACAAATATGAAGAGGTGGCAACATCAGCTTCCTATCACCTTCTTGCACCTCCCAGTGGACGGATTCGATACCGTGAGGCATAGAGACAGAGCACATAAGCAGCGACATGACTGAGGAACATGACATGCCGGTGATGCTGGTTTGCGTGTGAGGTCGTTGGGGCGGCATGACTGAGCTCCTCGTGGCAAGGAGCATCCATGGGATATAAGAATCGAAGCAGGTCAGCATCGTTGCGATGATACGCTCCGGCGATAGCTGTCATGGCATATGCGCTAGCGGCGTGGCCTAGGATGATGTGTCGACTGGTTTTGGTTTGGAAAGGGAATCGAAAAGGGAGGAGAAATGTGTGGTGGGAGGGAGTTAAGCACAGGGAGGCAAGGGGGCGGGGAGAAGGTGAGGTGAACCGTACGAACTCCCTTTTTTGAAGAGGGGAATATATTAATATCGCAAAGATATCAATTACACTTGGTCGCTGCATCAACAAAAAGTCACAAAGACATTCAGGATGCACACAACATGAAAGAAAACAAAAAATAAAGGCAAAAATAGCCTCGCCACAGTGGTCAACTGCTGAGAGCACACAAACCACCACCAAAGAGAACACCCGGAAAACATAAAAGATCTCCAAAAGTGCCACCTTCAAGAAGAAAGTAGTGCACAAGCACCGCCATCGCCCAATCCATGATCATAGGTTTTCACCCTGAAGAAAGACCGAGCTCTCAAATCAATACCTTCAACAAGGCAATTGTCAGTCACAATCAACTCCCTTAATAGTAGAATATATCTATACCTCTATACCAATATAAAAAGACCCAAAGGGGCAGATCCAAACCATCACGACCACCAAATCATGTTATCTAGCAGTTGAAATCGCTCCAATGTTGAGCACCAAACACGTTTAACGCTCTAATTACCCACCACTGCCATTGGTTATAAACACATTTTGACTCAACGCTATCCCATGAAATCTGCCATGTAATTAATATTCTACCATTCCCATGAAAAAGTAATTGATATCTTACCAAATACCAACATGCAACAGATATATCTTACCTAATATAACTTGTAACTAATATCCTACCTAATATTTTATACCAATATAAAAAGATATATCTATCTTGCTTCTTTCCAATGGTGGGGGGGAACTACCAGGGGGAACCGTCGGACAGTTCTTGAGGTTTTAGCCCTCTCAAAAGCCAATAACCCCAAGCTAGTCTTTCTGTGTGAGACTAGGCAGGAGGATACTAAGGTTGAGAAAATGAAGTGGAGACTAGGCCTAAAAGGCTTCCATGGTGTCAGTAGCGATGGAAGAAGTGCAGGACTTGTGTTGTTCTGGGATGAGAATCTCACTGTTACAGTTCTTGAATCGTGTAGCAGGTTTATTGATGTTCGGATTCTCGAAGGAGGATCTGGTATATCATGGAGGGGTACATTTGTTTATGGGGAACCGAGAGTGGAAAATCGTCATCTGATGTGGGATCATCTATGTCGCTTGCGGGCCGTGTCACACGAACCATGGGTCATGTGCGGCGACTTCAATGAAGCACTCTGGCAGCACGAGCACTTTTCAAGATCAGCTAGAGCGGAGACATAGATGGCAGCATTCAGGGACTGTTTACAAACATGTGATCTTGAGGATCTCGGATTCTCAAGCATACCATACACATACGATAATGGTCAAGCGGGTTTTCGCAATGTTCAAGTCCGGCTCGACCGGGCCTGCGTTGATGAAGCACTACGTGACATCTATCCTGCGGCTCGGGTGGTGCATCTAGCCACCTCCTGCTTGAACCATTGCCCCCTATTTATCAACTTGGAAGGAGTACAAGAACCGAGGTGAAGGATGTCAATTCCATGGTATGAGATTATGTGGGAGAGAGACCTCAAGCTTCCCATGGTTATCTCGGAGGCCTGGGCTAAACACCGGCCAACCGGCAATTTGGGCTCGGTGGATGACTCTCTGAAGGAGGTGATGACTGAATTGAGGAATTGGAGCAAACTGAATTTTGGTAATGTTCTGAAGGACACTGAAAAACTCCGTCAGTAGTTGGCTGGCCTTCAACTGTCAGGTGCGGACCAAGCGCAGATACGGGCTAAAATGAATCAACTCGATGAGCTTCTTTATAGAGAGGAGATGCTCTGGCTTCAGCGGTCTAGAATCGCTTGGTTGAAAGAAGGGGAACACAACACTAAATACTTACACCGGTGAGCTGTTTGGCAGTCTCGTTGCAACCATATACAATGACTAATGATGGCTGATGGCTCCTGGTGTAACGTACCATTTGACATGGAGAGGATGGCTAACTCCTACTTTAAGGAGATCTTTACTAAGGATCCTACCCCGGATCCGCATGAGGTGCTCGATAATATTGTTCCTAAGGTGTCTGCAGAGATGAATGATTCCTTGTGCAAGCCATATTCGGAAGAGGAGATCTCAAATGCCCTTTTCCAGATCGGGCCTCTGAAAGCTCCGGGCTGCGATGGCTTCCCGGCTAGGTTTTATCAAAGAAATTGGGTTGTTTTGAAAGTGGAAATTGTAGCCACTACAAAAAAAGACACATTCGTGACATTTTGGGCCGAACGAATTTTTTTTCTGTCATACATATGACACTTATATGACGATAATTGTGACAAAACCCGGTATCATCATAGATGTGGTGGGCTCCTACTTCTATGACAAAAAATCATGATAGAAAATGGGCTTTTCGTCCTGGGCGGGCCGGAGACGCAGATGCATGCCATTCTTTGGGCCGTCCATGATGGAAAAAATCATGGTAGATGCGAGGGGGGGATTTCGGGGAGTTCCCGGTAACAGTGGGAGGTCGGGGCCGAGCGATGCGCGTTTCTCTCGTACACGTACGCGCGTGTGTGCGAGGCGTTGGCTCTAACTGAACCCGAGCGAGGCGTTGGGCTCTAACTGAACCCGAGCGATTGCACTACAGGCTACGCGTTACTGAACCAGAGCGATCGATCGATGGCTGTTAACTGAAACCGATCAAGCGATTCCTTCGCTACTGCTGCTAACTGAAGTCGATCGATGTTGCCTCTGGATGAACAGTGAGTGTTGTGGGGGGGTTTGGATGAATAGTTCCCGGTGGGGGTGGATGAACAGGACCCCGTGGTGTTGCCTCTAGATGAACAGGACCCCGATTGATCGAGCCGGTTGGGGCTGGATGATTAGGACCCCGTGGAGGGCTGGATGAACAGGACCACCCCGTGGAGGGCGGGATGAACAGTAGACGGTGGAGGGCAGGATGAACAGTAGCCCGTGGAGGGGTGGTTGAATAGGAGCCCGTGGAGAGGGCTAGTTGAACAGTAGCCGGTGGAGTAGCACGCGGTGGAGGCTGGATGAACAGGAGCCTGTGGATGAACAGTCGCAGGTGGAGGCTGGAGGAGGTCGACGGTGGATGAACAGTAGCTCGTGGAGGCTGGAGGGGGTCGACGGTGGAGATGAACAGTATCTCGTGGAGTCCCGTTTTGCGGTACGCCACACCCCTCCTGATGAACAGGACCCCCATTTTGACCGTAGCGCTCCAACACAAGTCCGTTTCCTCCGTTTTGCGGTACGCCACACCCTCCCGATGAATAGGACCCCCGTTTCGACCATAGGAGGTCCGTTTCCTCCATTTTGCGGTACGCCAGACCCCTCCTGATCAACAGGACCCCGTTCCGAACGTAGGAGGTCCGTTTCCTCCATTGTGCGGTATGCCAGGCCTCGTTTCCATCGCCTGTTCCCTCCAAGCCCTCCCGATGAACACGACCACGCATTCCGTTCCGACCCAGCCGGTTGGCTTCCACACGTTCCGTTGCCTCCCGATGAACACGACACATTCCGTTGCCTCCCCATGAACACGACGCATTCCATTGCCTCCCCATGAACACAACGCATTCTGTTGCCTCCCCATGAACACGACGACGATGCTGTTTCTCCGTTCCGACCCAGCCATGTACATGAGCCCTTGCCGTACGTATCCGCGAGTAGGCGTTCGAGACCCCGCCCGTATGTACACATACGTGGCCGTATTTTCTTTCTTGCACCCTGGCCGTTGTACGTACGTCTGCATGCTACGTGCGCGCCTCTACTATGACACGTGCACGCCTCTACTACGACACGTGCGCGCCTCTACATCGACCAGTATGTACGTACACGTTCGCGACCAGAATGACAATGCTACGTACGCTTCGACCAGGTGGGTCCCGACTATCAGGCACTTCCTTGCCTGCGAGGATGTAGCTGGTGGGTCCCAGCAGTCAGGGGGCAAATCGTTTTTTTTTGTCCGGACGCACTTCCTTGCGTGCGAAGATGTAGCTGGTGGGTCCCGGTAGTTAGGAGGAAACGTTTTTTTCACAAAATACAGTGGCTCGTCCGGTGGGTCCCAGCTGTCAGGTGGAGGAATCATTATTTTCCGCGTAATAAGGAGGCACTTCCTTGCTGCGGCCGTGGACCCAGTTGTCTGCCTCTCCACGTACAATCCACGTCCGATGGAAGTCGTTCCTTGACCACGTTGACCATGCCGCGCCGAGAGCACCAGGGTGGTGGACGACGGCGAGGCCTAGGAAGGGGACGACACGGAGGCAGGGAAGACTCGGCAGTTGTTTCCCACGTGGAGGGGGGTACGACTGTACGAGGGTTTACTGGTTCGTCTGCCGTCGCCGGAGAATAACAGCAGGTGTGGGTGAGTAGAGGGATGGCTAGGCCAACGATGGGAGTACGGTCGGGCGGTGAGGCCTGCGCGACAGCACAGTCGGCCGCGACGAGGAGGGAGCAGGCAGTCCCGTCGGCGCTTGTTTGAGCGGCTGGAGCAGGAAGAGCAGAGATTGAAGAAGCACGACGGCCATTGGATGGACATCCAACAGTCAGTGCTTCTACGTCAACCTTTTTTTAGGAAAGCCTCAAATCTGTGGAAAAACAGCATAGAACCCATCTGCCATTATTTCTAATAATTTACAGCCCATTTGCTAATTCTTAAGGTTTTTTTGGAGCCCATATTCTTTTTGTTAGCATTACAGCCCATATTGTGGCAACGGTTAAAAAATTATACGAAATTTTGCATATTTCGGTGCGGTCCGAATTGTTTTTAATCCCGAAATTTCGACTCACATTCAAACTGATTTTAAAAATAAATGTATATCAATATAAAATCCAACAAATTCTCCACGCATAAAAATTAATGTAATTTAAAATGTTGAAATGAAAAAAAAGATATTAGAAACTAATTGCCGGTTTGATGTGTCTTAAAAATGTACAACCCATTTCTCATTACTGATGGGCCATTTTCTCGGCCAGCCGAATGAAAGCTCTTCTCGTCTTGAAAGATTTGCAGCCCAATAGGCCTGACAAAGCGACTTATTTGGCAAATCACAAAAAAATTGGGTTGTGGCCGTGGACCCAGCTGTCAGCCTCTCCATGTACAGTACTCTTCCGATGGAAGTCGTTCCTTGACCACGTTGACCACGCCGCGCGGAGAGCACCACAGCGGTGGACGACGGCGAGGCCTAGGAAGGGGACGACACGGTAGTGGAAGCCCGCGCGGAGAGGACTACGAGGGTTCACTGGTTCGGCTGCGGTGTGAGGCTGCCGTCATCGCAGGCCTGTCCAGCGGTGGGAACAGTAGGGGGTGGTGAGGCCTCTGTGGTAGCGCAGCCGGCCACGGCAGGCAGGAGTATGCGGCACGACCGGCGTTGCTTTGGGCGGCTGGAGCAAGAAGACTAGAGGTTGAAGAAGCACTACGGCCGTTGGATGGACATCGTACGATCACTGGAGCTAGAATCGTTCATATTGACTAAGTTGACAAAGCCCTTCATCCCCGTCAACTTAGTAGGCCCACAAGTCAGCCTCCCAGCAAGGTGGGTCCTAGCTAGCCGGGGGAGTATTCATTTTTTGTGCGTAATAAGGAAGCACTTTCGGTGGGTCTGAGCTGACAATGGGGGGGCGTTTTTTTCGCGAAATATGGTGGCCCATCCGGTGGGTCCCAGCAGTCAGGGGAAAAAGATTTTTGTCGCAAAATACTGGTGGCCCGTCCGGTGGGTCCCCGCTGTCAGGTGGAGGAATAATTATTTTGCATGTAATAAGGAGGCACTTCCTTGCTGCGGCCGTGGACCCAGCTGTGAGCCTCTCCACGTAAAGTCCACGTCCGATGGAAGTCGTTCCTTGACCACGTTGACCACGCCGCACCAAGAGCACCAGGGCGGTGGACGACGGCGAGGCCTAGGAAGGGGACGACGCGGAGCCGGGGAAGACGCGGCAATGGATGCCCATGCGTAGAGGAGTACGAGGGTTCACTGGTTCACTGTGGTGTGAGGCTGTCGTCGCCGCAGAATAACAGGGGGTGTGGGTGAGTAGAGGGATGGCCTGGCCAGCGGTGGGAGTAGTAGGGGGCGGTGAGGCCTCCGCCGCATCGCAGCCGGCCACGGGAGGCAGGAGCACGAGGCACGACTGGCGCTGGTTTGGGTGGCTGGAGCAAGAAGACCAGAGGTTGAAGAAGCACTACGGCCGTTGGATGGACATCGTACGGTCATTGGAGCTAGAATCGTGCATATTGACTAGGTTGACAAAGCCCTCCATCCCCATCAAGTTAGTGTTGGGGAACGTTGCAGAAAACAAAAAATTTCTACTTGTTTCACCAAGATCATCTAGGAGTTCATCTAGCAACGAGTGATTAGATGCATCTACATACCTTTGTAGATCGCGCATGGAAGCATTCAAAAGAACGGTGATGATGTAGTCGTACTCAACGTGATCCAAATCACCGATGACACCCGCCGAACGGACGGCACCTCCGCGTTCAACACACGTACGGGACGGGAGACGTCTCCTCCTTCTTGATCCAGCAAGGGGGAAGGAGAGGTTGATGAAGATCCAGCAGCACGACGGCGTGGTGGTGGATGCAGGGCGTCACAGCAGCAGGGCTTCGCCGAGACTACGAGGGAGAGACGTAACGGGGAAAGATGGAGGCGCCAGGGGCTGGCGTGAAATCCCTCCTCTCCCCCCCACTATATATAGGGGTGCCAGGGGGGGCGCCGGCCCTAGTAGATGGCATCTACTAGGGGGGGCGACGGCCAAGGGGAGGTTTCCCTCCCCCCCAAGGCACCTAGGGGTGCCTTCCACCACATGGACTCTTCCATGGTGGAAACCCTAGGCGCATGGGCCTATAGGGGCTGGTGCCCTTGGCCCATCTAGGCCAAGGCGCACCCCCTACAGCCCATGTGGCCCCCCGAGACAGGTGGCCCCACCCGGTGGACCCCCGGGACCCTTCCGGTGGTCCCGGTACAATACCGATAACCCCGAAACTTGTCCCGATGCCCGAAATAGCACTTCCTATATATAATTCTTTACCTCCGGACCATTCCGGAACTCCACGTGACGTCCGGGATCTCATCCGGGACTCCGAACAACATTCAGGTTTCTGCATATACATATCTTCATAACCCTAGCGTCACCGAACCTTAAGTGTGTAGACCCTACGGGTTCGGGAGACAAGCAGACATGACCGAGACGACTCTCCGGTCAATAACCAACAGCGGGATCTGGATACCCATGTTGGCTCCCACATGCTCCACGATGATCTCATCGGATGAACCACGATGTCGAGGATTCAATCAACCCCGTACGCAATTCCCTTTGTCAATCGATATGTTACTTGCCCGAGATTCGATCGTCGGTATCCCAATACCTCGTTCAATCTCGTTACCGGCAAGTCACTTTACTCGTACCGTAATGCATGATCCCGTGACCAGACACTTGGTCACTCTGAGCTCATTTTGATGATGCATTACCGAGTGGGCCCAGTGATACCTCTCCGTCATACGGAGTGACAAATCCAAGTCTTGATCCATGTCACCCAACAGACACTTTCGGAGATACCCGTAGTCTACCTTTATAGTCACCCAGTTACGTTGTGACGTTTGGCATACCCAAAGCACTCCTACGGTATCCGGGAGTTACACGATCTCATGGTCTAAGGAAAAGATACTTTGACATTGGAAAACTCTAGCAAACGAACTATACGATCTTGTGCTATGTTTAGGATTGGGTCTTGTCCATCACATCATTCTCCCAATGATGTGATCTCGTTATCAATGACATCCAGTGTCCATAGTCAGGAAACCATGACTATCTGTTGATCAACGAGCTAGTCAACTAGAGGCTCACTAGGGACATGTTGGTGTCTGTTATTCACACATGTATTACGATTTCCGGATAACACAATTATAGCATGAATAAAGACGATTATCATGAACAAGGAAATATAATGATAATGCTTTTATTATTGCCTCTAGGGCATATTTCCAACAGTCTCCCACTTGCACTAGAGTCAATAATCTAGTTACATTGTGATGAATCGAACACCCATGGAATTCTGGTGTTGATCATGTTTTGCTCTAGGGAGAGGTTTAGTCAACGGATCTGCTACATTCAGGTCTGTATGTACTTTACAAATCTCTATGTCTCCATCTTGAACATTTTCACGAATGGAGTTGAAGCGACGCTTGATGTGCCTTGTCTTCTTGTGAAACCTGGGCTCTTTGGCAAGTGCAATAGCTCCAGTGTTGTCACAGAAGAGCTTGATCGGCCCCGACGCATTGGGTATGACTCCTAGGTCGGTGATGAACTCCTTCACCCATATTGCTTCATGTGCTGCCTCCGAGGCTGCCATGTACTCCGCTTCACATGTAGATCCCGCCACGACGCTTTGGTTGCAACTGCACCAGCTTACTGCCCCACCATTCAAAATATACACGTATCCGGTTTGTGACTTAGAGTCATCCAGATCTGTGTCGAAGCTAGCGTCGACGTAACCCTTTACGATGAGCTCTTCGTCACCTCCATAAACGAGAAACATTTCCTTAGTCCTTTTCAGGTACTTCAGGATATTCTTGACCGCTGTCCAGTGTTCCTTGCCGGGATTACTTTGGTACCTTCCTACCAAACTGACGGCAAGGTTAACATAGGGTCTGGTACACAGCATGGCATACATAATAGAACCTATGGCTGAGGCATAGGGGATGACGCTCATCTCTTCCATATCTTCTGCCGTGGTCGGACATTGAGCTGAGCTCAATTTCATACCTTGTAACACAGGCAAGAACCCCTTCTTGGATTGATCCATATTGAACTTCTTCAATATCTTATCAAGGTATGTGCTTTGTGAAAGACCTATGAGGCGTCTCGATCTATCTCTATAGATTTTGATGCCTAATATATAAGCAGCTTCTCCAAGGTCCTTCATTGAAAAACTTTTATTCAAGTAGGCCTTGATGCTGTCCAAGAGTTATATATCATTTCCCATCAAAAGTATGTCATCTACATATAATATGAGAAATGCTACAGAGCTCCCACTCACTTTCTTGTAAACGCAGGCTTCTCCATAAGTCTGTGTAAACCCAAACGCTTTGATCATCTCATCAAAGCGAATGTTCCAACTCCGAGATGCTTGCACCAGCCCATAAATCGAGCGTTGGAGCTTGCACACTTTGTCAGCATTCTTAGGATCGACAAAACCTTCCGGCTGTATCATATACAATTCTTCCTTAAGGAAACCATTAAGGAATGCCGTTTTGACGTCCATTTGCCATATTTCGTAATCATAGAATGCGGCAATTGCTAACATGATTCGGACGGACTTCAGCTTCGCTACCGGTGAGAAAGTCTCATCGTAGTCAACCCCTTGAACTTGTCGATAACCCTTAGCGACAAGCCGAGCTTTATAGATGGTCACATTACCATCCGCGTCTGTCTTCCTCTTAAAGATCCATTTATTTTCTATGGCTCGCCGCTCAACGGGCAAGTCAGTCAAAGTCCATACTTTGTTTTCATACATGGATCCTATCTCGGATTTCATGGCTTCTAGCCATTTGTCGGAATCCGGGCCCGCCATCGCTTCTTCATAGTTCGAAGGTTCACCGTTGTCTAACAGCATGATTTCCAAGACAGGGTTGCCGTACCACTCTGGTGCGGAACGTGTCCTTGTGGACCTTCGAATTTCAGTAGGGGCTTGATCAGAAGTATCTTGATCATTGTCATTAACTTCCTCTCTAGTCGGTGCAGGCACCTCAGGAACATTTTCTTGAGTTGCGCCATTTTCTGGTTCAAGAGGTAATACTTCATCAAGCTCTACTTTCCTCCCACTTACTTCTTTCGAGAGAAACTCTTTCTCCAAAAAGGACCCATTCTTGGCAACAAAGATCTTGCCTTCGGATCTGAGGTAGAAGGTGTACCCAATAGTTTCTTTTGGGTATCCTATGAAGACGCATTTTTCCGACTTGGGTTCGAGCTTTTCAGGTTGAAGTTTCTTGACATAAGCATCGCATCCCCAAACTTTTAGAAACGAGAGCTTAGGTTTCTTCCCAAACCATAATTCATACGGTGTCGTCTCAACGGATTTCGACGGAGCCCTATTTAAAGTGAATGCGGCAGTCTCTAAAGCATAGCCCCAAAAAGAAAGCGGTAAATCGGTAAGAGACATCATAGATCGCACCATATCTAACAGAGTGCGATTATGACGTTCGGACACACCATTACGCTGAGGTGTTCCAGGCGGCGTGAGTTGTGAAACTATTCCACATTTTCTTAAGTGTGCCCCAAACTCGTGACTCAAGTATTCTCCTCCACGATCTGATCGTAGAAACTTGATTTTCCTGTCACGTTGATTTTCAACCTCACTCTGAAATTCCTTGAACTTTTCAAAGGTTTCAGACTTGTGTTTCATTAAGTAGATATACCCATACCTACTTAAATCATCAGTGAGGGTGAGAACATAACGATAGCCATCGCGAGCCTCAACACTCATCGGACCGCACACATCAGTATGTATGATTTCCAATAAGTCGGTTGCTCGCTCCATTGTTCCTAAGAACGGAGTCTTCGTCATTTTACCCATAAGGCATGGTTCGCACGTGTCAAATGATTCATAATCAAGAGACTCTAAAAGTCCATCAGCATGGAGCTTCTTCATGCGTTTGACACCTATGTGACCAAGGCGGCAGTGCCACAAGTATGTGGGACTATCATTATCAACCTTACTTCTTTTGGTACTCACATTATGAACATGTGTAGCATCATGTTCGAGATTCATAAAGAATAAACCATTCACCATAGGAGCATGACCATAAAACATATCTCTCATAAAAATGGAACAACCATTATTCTCAGATTTAAAAGAGTAGCCATCTCGAATTAAACGAGATCCCGATACAATGTTCATGCTCAAAGCTGGCACTAAATAACAATTATTAAGGTTTAAAACTAATCCCGAAGGGAGATGCAGAGGTAGCGTGCCGACGGCGATCACATTGACCTTGGAACCATTCCCGACGCGCATCGTCACCTCGTCCTTTGCCAGTTTCCGCTTATTCCGCAGCCCCTGCTTTGAGTTACAAATGTGAACAACTGCACCGGTATCAAATACCCAGGAGCTACTACGGGCACTAGTAACGTACACATCAATTACATGTATATCACATATACCTTTTGTTTTGCCGGCCTTCTTATCCGCTAAGTACTTAGGGCAGTTCCGCTTCCAGTGACCGCTTCCCTTGCAATAAAAGCACTCAGTCTCGGGCTTGGGTCCATTCTTTGGCTTCTTCCCGGCAGCTTGCTTGCCAGGCGCGGCAACCTCCTTGCCGTCCTTCTTGAAGTTCTTTTTACCCTTGCCTTTCTTGAACTTAGTGGTTTTATTGACCATCAACACTTGATGTTCCTTCCTGACTTCTACCTCTGCTGATTTCAGCATAGCAAATACTTCAGGAATGGTCTTTTCCATCCCCTGCATATTGAAGTTCATCACAAAGCTCTTGTAGCTTGGCGGAAGCGACTGGAGGATTCTGTCAATGACCGCATCATCCGGGAGATTAACTCCCAGCTGAGTCAAGCGGTTATGCAACCCAGACATAGTGAGTATGTGCTCACTGACAGAACTGTTTTCCTCCATCTTACAGCTGAAGAATTTGTCGGAGACTTCATATCTCTCGACCCGGGCATGAGCTTGGAAAACCATTTTCAGCTCTTCGAACATCTCATATGCTCCATGTCTCTCAAAACGCTTTTGGAGCCCCGGCTCTAGGCTGTAAAGCATGCCGCACTGAACGAGGGAGTAGTCATCGGAACGTAACTGCCAAGCGTTCATAACATCTTGTTCTGCAGGGAGAACGGGTGCGTCACCAAGCGGTGCTTGTAGGACATAATCTTTCTTGGCAGCTATGAGGATGATCCTCAGGTTCCGAACCCAGTCCGTATAGTTGCTGCCATCGTCTTTCAGCTTAGTTTTCTCTAGGAACGCGTTGAAGTTGAGGACTACGTTGGCCATTTGATCTACAAGACATATTGCAAAGATTTTAGACTAAGTTCATGATAATTAAGTTCAACTAATCAAATTATTAGTGAACTCCCACTTAGATTAGACATCCCTCCTGTCATCTAAGTATTACATGATCCAAGTTTAACTAGACCGTGTCCGATCATCACGCGAGACGGACTAGTCAACATCGGTGAACATCTTCATGTTGATCGTATCTACTATACGACTCATGCTCGACCTTTCGGTCTTCTGTGTTCCGAGGCCATGTCTGTACATGCTAGGCTCGTCAAGTCAACCTAAGTGTTTGCATGTGTAAATCTGTCTTACACCCGTTGTATGTGAACGTCTGAATAAAACACCCGATCATCACGTGGTGTTTTGAAACAGCGAACTGTCGCAACGGTGCACAGTTAGGGGGAACACTTCTTGAAATTATTGTGAGGGATCATCTTATTTACTACCGTCGTTCTAAGTAAACAAGATGCAAAACATGATAAACATCACATGCAATCAAATAATAAACGTGACATGATATGGCCAATATCACATAGCTCCTTTGATCTCCATCTTGGGGCTCCATGACCATCTTGTCACCGGCTTGACACCATGATCTCCATCATCATGATCTCCATCATCGTGTCTCCATGAAGTTGCTCGCCAACTATTACTTCTACTACTATGGCTAACGCGTTTAGCAATAAAGTAAAGTAATTTACATGGCGTTTCTTGATGACACGCAGGTCATATAAAAGAATAAAGACAACTCCTATGGCTCCTGCCGGTTGTCATACTCATCGACATGCAAGTCGTGATTCCTATTACAATAGCATGAACATCTCATACATCACATATAGATCATTCATCATTCATCACAACTTTGGCCATATCATATCACAAACCACTTGCTGCAAAAACAAGTTAGACGTCCTCTAATTGTTGTTGCAAGTTTTACGTGGCTGAATTAGGGTTCTAGCAAGAACGTTTTCTTACCTACGTTAAAGCCACAACGTGATTTGTCAACTTCTATTTACCCTTCATAAGGACCCTGTTCATCGATTCTGCTCCAACTAAAGTAGGAGAGACAGACACCCGCCAGCCACCTTATGCAACTAGTGCATGTTAGTCGGTGGAACCGGTCTCACGTAAGCGTACGTGTAAGGTTGGTCCGGGACGCTTCATCCCACAATACCGCTGAAGCAAGAAAGGACTAGTAACGGCAAGAAAGTTGACAAATCTACGCCCACAACAAATTGTGTTCTACTCGCGCAAGAAGAACTACGCATAGACCTAGCTCATGATGCCACTGTTGGGGAACGTTGCAGAAAACAAAAAATTTCTACTCGTTTCACCAAGATCATCTAGGAGTTCATCTAGCAACGAGTGATTAGATGCATCTACATACCTTTGTAGATCGCGCACGGAAGCGTTCAAAAGAACGGTGATGATGTAGTCGTACTCGACGTGATCCAAATCACCGATGACCAGCGCCGAACGGACGGCACCTTCGCGTTCAACACACGTACGGGACGGGAGACGTCTCCTCCTTCTTGATCCAGCAAGGGGGAAGGAGAGGTTGATGAAGATCCAGCAGCACGACAGCGTGGTGGTGGATGCAGGGCGTCACAGCAGCAGGGCTTCGCCGAGACTACGAGGGAGAGACGTAACGGGGAAAGATGGAGGCGCCAGGGACTGGTGTGAAATCCCTCCTCTCCCCCCCACTATATATAGGGGTTCCAGGGGGGGCGCCGGCCCTAGTAGATGGCATCTACTAGGGGGGGCGGCGGCCAAGGGGAGGTTTCCCTCCCCCCCAAGGCACCTAGGGGTGCCTTCCACCACATGGACTCTTCCATGGTGGAAACCCTAGGCGCATGGGCCTATAGGGGCTGGTGCCCTTGGCCCATCTAGGCCAAGGCGCACCCCCTACAGCCCATGTGGCCCTCCGGGACAGGTGGCCCCACCCGGTGGACCCCCGGGACCCTTCCGGTGGTCCCGGTACAATACCGATAACCCCGAAACTTGTCCCGATGCCCGAAATAGCACTTCCTATATATAATTCTTTACCTCCGGACCATTCCGGAACTCCTCGTGACGTCCGGGATCTCATCCGGGACTCCGAACAACATTCGGGTTTCTGCATATACATATCTTCATAACCCTAGCGTCACCGAACCTTAAGTGTGTAGACCCTACGGGTTCGGGAGACAAGCAGACATGACCGAGACGACTCTCCGGTCAATAACCAACAGCGGGATCTAGATACCCATGTTGGCTCCCACATGCTCCACGATGATCTCATCGGATGAACCACGATGTCGAGGATTCAATCAACCTCGTACGCAATTCCCTTTGTCAATCGATATGTTACTTGCCCGAGATTTGATCGTCGGTATCCCAATACCTCGTTCAATCTCGTTACCGGCAAGTCACTTTACTCGTACCGTAATGCATGATCCCGTGACCAGACACTTGGTCACTCTGAGCTCATTTTGATGATGCATTACCGAGTGGGCCCAGTGATACCTCTCCGTCATACGGAGTGACAAATCCCTGTCTTGATCCATGTCACCCAACAGACACTTTCGGAGATACCCGTAGTCTACCTTTATAGTCACCCAGTTACGTTGTGACGTTTGGCATACCCAAAGCACTCCTACGGTATCCGGGAGTTACACGATCTCATGGTCTAAGGAAAAGATACTTTGACATTGGAAAACTCTAGCAAACGAACTATACGATCTTGTGCTATGTTTAGGATTGGGTCTTGTCCATCACATCATTCTCCCAATGATGTGATCTCGTTATCAATGACATCCAGTGTCCATAGTCAGGAAACCATGACTATCTGTTGATCAACGAGCTAGTCAACTAGAGGCTCACTAGGGACATGTTGGTGTCTGTTATTCACACATGTATTACGATTTCCGGATAACACAATTATAGCATGAATAAAGACGATTATCATGAACAAGGAAATATAATAATAATGCTTTTATTATTGCCTCTAGGGCATATTTCCAACACTTAGTAGGCCCACAAGTCAGCCTGCCACTAAGGTGGGTCCCACCTAGCAGGGGGTACTCATTTTTTGTGCGTAATAAGGAGGCACTTCCGGTGGGTCCGAGCTGACAGTAGGGGGGACGTTTTTTCGCGAAATACGGTGGCCCGTCGGGTGGGTCCTAGCAGTCAGGGGCAAACATTTTTTCGTGATATACCGGTGGGCGTCCAGTGGGTCCCTGCTGTGAGCTGGAGGAATAATTATTTTCTGCGTAATAAGGAGGCACTTCCTTGCGGCTGTCGTGGACCCAGCTGTCAGCCTCTCCATGTATAGTATTCTTCCGATGGAATTCGGTCGTTGACCACTTTGACCACGCCTCGCCGATAGCACCACGACGGTGGATGACGGCGAGGCCTAGGAAGGGGACGACGCGGAGCCGGGGAAGACGCGGCAGTGGATGCCCACACGGAGAGGAGTACGAGGGTTCACTGGTTCGGCTGCGCTGCCGTCACCGCAGAATAATACGTGGTGTGGGTGAGTGGAGTGGAGGGATGGCCTGGCTAGCGGTGGGAGTAGTATGGGGGCGGTGAGGCCTCCATGGCAGCACAGCCGGCCACGGGAGGCAGGAGCAGGCAGCACGACCGGCGCTGCTTTGGGCGGCTGGAGCAAGAAGACCAGATGTTGAAGAAGCACTACAGCCGTTGGATGGACATCGTACCGGTCAGTCGAGCTAGAATCGTGCATATTGACTAAGTTGACAAAGCCCTTCGTCCCTGTCAACTTAGTAGGCCCACTATACTGGGTCCCAGCTAGCAGGGGGAGTATTCATTTTTTTGTGCGTAATAAGGAGGCACTTCCTTGCGTGCAAAGATATAGCTGGTGGGTCCGAGCTGTCAGCGGCGGTAATGTTTTTTCGCAAAATATAGAGGCTGTTTCAGTGGGTCCCAGATGTCAGGTGGAGGAAATCATTATTTTGCGCGTAATAAGGAGGCATTTCTTTGCGTGCGGCCGTGGACCCAGCTATCAGCCTCTCCACGTACAGTCCACTTTAGATGCATGTCAGTCGTTTACCACGCTGACCACGCCATGCCGAGAGCACCAGGGCGGTGGACGACGGCGAGGCCTAGGAAGGGAACGACACGGAGGTAGGGAAGACTCGGCCGTTGCTTTTGTTTCCCATGCGGAGGGGAGTATGACTGTATGAGGGTTTACTGGTTCGTCTGCCGTCGCCGGAGAATAACAACAGGTGTGGGTGAGTAGAGGGATGGCTAGGCCAGCGATGGGAGTACGATGGGGCGGCGAGGCCTGCGCGGCAGCACAGCCGGCCACGGGGAGGAGGGAGCAGGCAGTCCCGCCGGCGCATGTTTGAGCGGCTGGAGCAGGAAGAGCAGAGATTGAAGAAGCACGACGGCCGTTGGATGGACATCCAGCAGTATACAGGCCATCTGTGGAAAGCCTCAAATCTGTGGTAAATAGCATATAGCCCATCTGCCATTATTTCAAATAATTTACAGCCCATTTGCTAATTCTTACGGTTTTTTTGGAGCCCATATTCTTTATGTTAGCATTACAGCACATATTGTGGCCACGGTTAAAAAATTATACGAAATTTTGCATATGTCGGTGCGGTCTGAACTATTTTTAATCCCGAAATTTCGAGTCACATTCAGACTAATTTTAAAAATAAATGTATATCAATATAAAATCCAATAAATTGTCCACGCATAAAAATCAATGCAATTTAAAATCTCGAAATGAAAAAAAGATATTTGAAAATAATTGCCGGTTTGATGTGTTTTAAAAATGTACAGCCCATTTCTCATTACTGATAGGCCATTTTCTCGGCCAGCCGAATGAAGCTCTCCTCGTCTTGAAAGATTTGCAGCCCAGCAGGCCTGATAAAGCGACTTACTTGACAAATCACAAAAGAACTGGGCTAGCCATTTTCAGAAAGAAAAAAACTACTGGGCTGGTCTGTGGTAAACATAAAAGAAAAGGCTGTCTAGACAGGCCAGAGTGTCCCGCACAGCCCAGTTGACACCCTGCTTCCGTCTCAAAAACAAATTAGATAAATGCCACTCCAATTATGGCGATTCATAAAAATGCCACTGCAATTTCCAAACTTTGAAAAATGCCACTGCAATTTTTGCAAACTTTGAAAAACGCCACTGCAGTTTGCAAACTTTGAAAAACGCCACTCCAGACTTCGAAAAATGCCACTAGAAATGGCATGAAATGGCATTTTTCAAAGTTTGGAAATTGCAGTGGCATTTCTCGGATACACCAGATTTGGAGTGGCATTTATCAAATTAACCCAAAACAAAAATAACTGGGCGAGCTGCTGGGTCCCTGGTGTCAGCCGCTCGTTGTGCAATTCTCTCGTTTATTGACTACGTTGACAATGGCATGGGACCCAGATGTCAGAAATCCACTAGGAGGAGCCATTTTTTTATTGGCTTGAAATAAGGAGGCACTTGCTTGCGTACTGCCATGACCTTGGCGGGTCCCTGCTGTCATCCTCTCCACGTACAGTACCAGTTAGTCGTGCTTCAAAACTGATCGGCACGCCATTAAAAAAATAAAGGTCGATAACTAATGCGGCACCTCGGGCCAACGCGGCCAGATCGCATTTTGCACGAGAAATTACACACCATGTTTCGTTGACATGTGGTCCCGTTCCAACATATCAGTGAGACGACGGCGAGTAGTAGGAGTATTTCCGAACGGACGTGTAGGCCGGGGCGCCTCTTCGTGAACCGTGGCAAACTCGCAACCGTCCACCGACTCTTCGCCTTTCCCTCTCGATTTGGAACTGCTGTCGCACGCTCTTCCTCTCCCTCCTCCATTTTCCTTCAGCCCTTCACCCTTTCTTCTGCCATTGTTCGATCGTCTTCTCCATGGAGGGAACAGGCCGGAAACGACCCCGTTATTCTTGCCCCGATCTGAAAGATGACGTGGTGGAGGAACTCATTGATCGGTGCGACGTCATCACCTCGGCTAGCATGGCAGGTTCGTTCAAGCCCATTCTCGACTCAACTAATAACATCATTACAAAGAACCCAAGAGTCAAGGAGCGGTTTGATCTCCCCTATCTTCTTCGCCGTGACCCTGATGACTGGCGCCGGCACGACGGAGGCCTCGCCCTGTGCCAGTTGATGCCGCTTGATAATGATACGTATGATGTTAAGATGCCATCGCTCGAGGGCAAGGCTTGGGCGGGCGCAAATGGAGATTGGGTTGTTTACATTGGGTCCAACTGCGAGTGGGAACTTGTGAATGTGTACACTCGTCACCGGGTTCCACTTCCAAAAATCTCAGCACACTGCCCAGAGGTTGAGCACACCGGTAATGTACGCACGTTCAAATACGATCATGGTGACTGTCTTCTATGGAAGATAGCAATTTGTCGAGTTCCCAACCGCTCTTGGAATTACAACAACTATCAAGTTGTTGCTATCTTCGACAAGCTTGTTGCCGTCCTTCGTGGTTCGACTCGATGGATATTGCTCAAAAATCAGTTTCTGTACACGGATGAGTACTGTGATGCAATTCAATACGAGGGCCTTGTGTTTGCTGCCACCACTCGTGGCACTGTTTTTGCATGGCATCCTAGTAGTTTCGGTACGTTTGTCTTCCACCGTAATTATAATTGTTTCATCCACATGCATGCGGGTTAGCAAGTTTCCCTTTACTAATTAACCTTCTTCTTGTGTTTCCAAGGTCCTGTGAACATCCCACCACCTATACTTGAAAATTTTTATAACCAAGGGGGAGATGACGATGGTGATGATCACGAGCATGAGGACGAGCAGCGCCGATATACTCTGTGGCGCCTGGCAACTAATTCCGATGGATCACCTCTTCTTGTGTGTATACAGCCCACTGATGATGTTACTGCTAAGGAAGCAGGTGTCTCCCATGGTCGCACTCTCCGGACCTATTCCAACACCCGTTGCATGGTATTCGGGATGGATACTAGTGTGCTAGCGCCAACTCCTTCTCCCTGGCACAGAATTGATAGTCTTGGAGAAAACTCGCTCTTCCTTGGACAAAACTATCCGATGATGGTGAAAGGCGATCCAACTGCTGTTGACACATTTATGAGAAGCAACTGTGTCTATACCTCGGACATTTGGGTGGTTCCCTACCCTCGTACTAATATAGTAGGCCGCTTCAGCCTGGATGATCGGTCCTGCGTTGGTCTCCAGATCGACAACAGATGGCCCGTCCCAGAGAATCACTTGTGGTTCAAAGCAAGCGTTTCCAACGCCGCGGAATGGTTGAGTTGAAGTTCATTTCATGGCTTGTTATTTGTTGTGTGGTGAAAACTTTAGTATTTATAATGTATCCTCGTTGTCGATGTGGGTTGATGACCTGTTGTATGTAATAAAATGATATGCCTGTGATAAACTTACTAAATTTATGAATGGCTTTCGAGTCGCTTCTCTAAATTTGTACTAGCTTCACATGCTTCGCGCGTCGGGCGGGTGTTTTTACTGTAGCCATATGTTAATGTGTTCGTTGTACGTAACCAGCACCTCGAATCCTCGATACTAGTATACTATATACTAGTAGGAGTAAGTAGTAGGAGTAGTAGGGTGGCATGGGCCAGAACAAGCATTCACGTCCAGGAGTACGGCACACGCCACCACCACGACATCCATCTGACACCATATTATTTCTTGGAGTCCGTGCTAGAGCAATCTCTTCAACCTCGTCGTTTCTCTAACTTCAGCCATCGCGCGGCGGGCGAGGTGGGGGTTTGCCGATAGTCGGTTTCCTTAACTGCGGTCCCACTTGTAAGGCCAACTCCAACGCACGACCCCAAACGGACCTCCGTTTTGCACGAACTCCAACGATAATTTTGACTAGAAAAGCAAGACCAAAGAAAACAAGAACCACAAGAATACATTTTACTACTCCTGTAAGTTGGATTAGTGCCTTCTCGATGCATTCATTGTTGATCTGCGGAGGCTCGATCTTGCGTGCTTCTTTCTTCTTCGAGTGTAAAGAAGTAGACGTTGCTTCCTCGCATCTAGTCTCATGTCTAGCCTCTATTCTAGTAGGAGTATCAACAAGTGCACTAATCTCATCCGATAGCAGAACCGAAGATTTGGTCGGGTTCTTCCTCCTTTTGCCGACACGTGGGACATCCAGCATCCAGGTCGTGTCATGAAAGAAAATAGAGTGGTAGTTGAAGCCACGAGATGTGCATCTTGGGTTAAACTGTAAATAGAATCTTACTACTCTTGAGTAACTCCAAAAGCGGCCACCGAAGATCTTTATTGGATTTGTTTTTCATCACCAGCACGTCGAGGTGAAAGATGTGCAGGTTCAGTGGGTCCTCTTGCGTTTTCACTGACATGTGGGGCCGCATGTGAGCAAACAGACGATGGGCTCCGCGCGTCCGCTGGCTGGCTGAGAAGAGAGATAGAGGAGGGCTGAGCACGGACTGCAGGAAATTTGTTCTACGTACCTCGATATAGGCTCGATATAGTGGGGTGGCATGGGCCATAACTCAGTAGCATTCACGTCTAGCAGTACGGCACACGCCACCCACACGAGTCCCATCCGACACCAATTTTCTTGGAGTCCGTGCTACAGCCATCTCTTCTCCCTCCTGTTTTCTCAGCCATCGCGCGGTGGGCGGGGTGGGGGTTTGCCGATAGTCGGTTTGCTCAACTGCGGTCCCACTTGTAAGTGAAAATGCAACACCGCACGCATTCCCGCTTGAGCGGCGTGCCGGACCAACCGTGTGGGGGTGCGACGCGAACACGGCAGGCTTTTCCTTTTGAACTCGTAACTTGTAAAATTTGGTTCTGCTCCATGGCGCGACCGATAGATAGAAAATAACGATTTTGCCTAGAGTAATGAGAAGTTTGGTTCTGGCGCCGTTCATGCATGGAGTACGTACGAAAATTATGAAGTTGATGCGAAAGGTAAGATAATTACTGTAGTATCATATACTACTACATGGATTTGACGGAAAGATAAAAATACATACGGATCCATCAACGTTCAACGACATCCTCACGCCCTAGTGCGCCGGGTCACCAACCGACGTGTGAGGAGCAGCGGCGTTGGCGGCGAGCTCAACGTGCTTCTGAACAGTGCCGTCCAAGGTTGCCCTGCGCTCCAAGAAGGCCAGCGTCCTATCGTCCTCCTCTTGCATGTAGTAGTCCTTGTGGACGATTTGCGCGTAGACGTGGGTGATTATGTCGATGGTGTCTTGCTGCGCCAGGCGCTGCGCGGCGAGCGCGACCTCGAGGTGGACATTCTCCGGCGTGACGGCGGGCAGTCGCAGGGCCACCAGTGCGTCGAAGAGGTTGTTACCATAGTGGCCGTTGAGGGTGGCGGGCATCGCAGAGCCTGGGCGCGTCGGCTGGAGGCTTACGTCAAAGTCGTCCGCAAGCTTCTTGACGACGGTGAACTTGTCGAGGAAACCGACGAGGACCTCGTCGAACAAGGAGACGAAGCTGTCGTCCAAGCGGCCCCTCGCCCTGGCGGCCTCAAGCAATACTACCTGGAGACGTTCCTCGGTGCCGGTGGACGTGGTAGTACTCCTAAATCCAGACGGTGGTGCTACTAGTACTAGTAGTAGTACTACCAATGTAGTAGTAGGAGTACTAGCACTGTACTACCCGTTGGTCAAATTATTACGTGCTGCTCCTCACAGTGAAGTGACAAGACCCTGCGCCGGAGATGACACCTGAGTATAGGCGCCGTGTTCGGCATACCATAGTCAGCCTCACCGTCTGCAGTCACTATCATCATGGCTGTAGAGCTAGCCTGCTTACAACTAGCCCTGTTCGACATAATTTCCCGTGCGTAGATGCCCGTGCATTGCACGGAACACCAAGATTGGGGGTGGACGGCTCCGGCAGCGGCCATCGCGCCAGATTTTTCCACGGCCTTCTCCTCCTAGATTGTGAGAGACAAGGAGTTGTTTGTAAATAGGGAACAAGTGCGGGCATCTTTTTGCAAAAATGGAGAAGCTTGGTTTGTATGCGTCAGATCTAGATCCGACGGCTATTGGTGAAAGATGGGAGGCACAACATCATCACCAACTCAGGACCTGTTTGATTCACAGGATTTTGAAAACGCAGGAATAGGACACGGCAATATTACAAGTTTCAAACTGATATTACAAATGTTAGGAGTAATGCTGCACCTACGAAGAGGGAATTACTAGGAAGTTTACGTAAGAACTTTCGTTACTTTAGGTGGATGCAGCATTATCGTACAAACTAAAATCCACCGCCCTGACAAGTCACTAATGGGCAAATAAGTTTTCGAGTCTCTGGCCACTTGATGTTTCAAAAACAAATTCAGCTTCTGCGGAGAAATGAGCTCCACCGTGTACCCGCGCGGGTGTGGCTGGGCACGAAGCGTGAGTACGTGCACGGTGCACCTATTCTCTTCTTGTATACGTACACCACCTACGTGGGGTTGTGTGAGAGAGATACAAACCTAGAGAGATATAGTGTGTGGGTTCTTGAGAGTTTTTTTGTGGGGGGGGGGTCAATCAAAAAATTTAACATATGCAATGTGTGTGAAATAGAGTCCTGGATATAACATATATATAGAGGGGGCGATCCACGAGAAGAGAGTGGAGGTATCATCGGCTTGAGGTGTCCATAGAATCGAAGAGAGGGATGATGTGTGTGTGTGTGCGCGCGCGATCGATAAAGAGTGCCATCGAATTTGTGTGTGCCCACGTCAAAGATATAGAGTGGCTGGCCTACTGGAACGTGAGATGGGACATGTGCAGTTTGTCTCTGTGGCATGGATACCTACCTGCAGCGCTCGACTATCGGTGTGTGGTGGGGGAAGAGGGAGGCCCAATTAACTATAGAGGTACAATGGCTGGTATATGTGTGGAGGAGGAGAGAGGCCTACCTCATGTATTAAGGAGATCGATCTGCCTCATGTATTAAGGGAGATCGATCGGCATCCATGCATATGTGCAGGAGATGAATAAGGTTGGGAGAGAGACAGAGCTAGAGTGTTGGAGGGGGTGGTAGTGGAGTTGCTTCTAACAAATGGTGGGATAGGCTTGCTAGACAAACGGAGGGCACGCCCGCAATATCAATAAGAGAGGAGATGGCTGCTTGTTGTCTGTGCACGTGCGTGTGAGAGACGGGTCAGGAGGCATGCACGAATGATGAGGGGGGACGATGTGGCTGTGGTAAGCAGACGTAACTACATAGGAAGATCAATCGCCCTTTGTAAGAGAAAGGAGAGACATAACTTGTGAGGTACGTCGATCGATGGGGGGGTAGTTAAAGTCGATCTAGGTATATGTTGGGAGATCGATCGGTATACATGCATGTGTGTGTTAGAAGCAAATGAGGCACGAGGAGAAGGATAGAGAGAGAGGGATGCATGTAGGAGGTGGTACGAGAGGCATACTATATCGAGGGGGAGGAGTGTGCGAGTACGAGAACGATGAAAAGAGTGGTGGGAGTGAGGCATGGACGGTGACAAGAGAAGAGGGGAAGCTTGTGTTTGTGCTAGGCACACCTGGCTAGAGAGGCATATCGATCGATGTGTGCCGTAAAGAAGGAGCTGGGGGGCCTACACACACCGTGGGTGAACGACCTAAAGTGAAAAGACGAATTTGCGCGATGGAGCTAGAGAATGCTGAGGGAGGGTGAGAGGGATGCGGGCGTGTGCATGCACAAGAGAAAGTTAGCGCTAGCTACAAAGATAAGAGGGTTGTGTGGGTGTAAAAGACGAATAGAGATCATATATACTTCATTATAAAAAGCGAATTCGGATATTTGAAGAATTTATCATAGTGTTTCAAACCGACGGATGTGTGAATATATATAACGGTGATACACATGGTGTGGTTATGAACATGGTATACTACATTTAATATATTTTATCTCTACTCTTATAAAAAACGGAGTTGTTGATGATGGTGTGCCTGCCATCCTGCATTATAGGCCGTCTGATTTATATCTGGCGGATAGCAAGGAAACTATGATGGTTGAAGTTGGCAACAATCATGATTGTAGATTCTTATTGAAATAGAGAAACGAATTCAAATTTAGTTCGAATTGCAGCGGTAGTATAGACATTTGGAATGCACTAAAATGTTGGTATGAGTAGGTTACATGCATTATACAGCAAGCGAAAAAATTTAATCGGACATAACATGGATTCATACTCCCTCCTTCCATCTATATAGGGCGTAATGAGATTTTTAAGACCGCCTTTGACTATTGACAAGATTAATAGTACATGACATGCACAATGTGAAAATTATATCATTGAAAGAACCTTTCACAGACGAATTTAACGGTGTGCTTTGTGTAAGTTGCATGTCATATATCATTGCTCTAATATTTGGTCAAAGTTAGCATCGAAAAACGCATTAGGCCCTATATAGATGGAAGGAGGGAGTAGCTTTGAATAGCATTTGTATAGTAAAACGGGGCAAGACTCTCTCTTTGTGTGGTGTGAATAGTTTTATTTTTTTCGTTTTCTTTTTGGTTGAGGGAAGTGCGAATTGATTTGGTACGTACAAGTACAATATTACTACACGTTAGGCTTGTCCCTAAAATTCAACCCGCGTCTTGTTATATCCCGAAAATTCAGATATCGTGCTCCCAAAACTGGCGCCTTCACAACCCGCGCCTTGCTATCCCGAAATTACAACGCACGCGAAAACTCCCTCCAGCTGCCAAATCCCGACACACGAAATCCCCCTTCTAACCCTGAGCCGAAAGGGCCGCTAGTTCAAATCGGTGGGGGTACTTTTGTAACACACCCTACATTTTGGACAAGCGCGTTCCTAAGTCATGCTTCACCCCCTCCCATCGCCCCCTTTTCGCCATTCGAAATCCCAGGCCGCCATAACCTCTCCGCTCCAGCCGCGATACCCCACCCTCCTCCATCCGCCATGTCACCGCTGCTCAGCCGGAGCCTCTTCCCCGACGACATCGTCCAGCATAACAGCTCGACGTCCCTCGTCCACCTCCCCAGATGAGGATCCGTCATCCATCTCGTCGTCCCGCCGGTTCAGTCGCCCCATCCTCCACCTCCAAGGAGCTGCTCCGACGATCGCCTCGTCTATCACGGCTGCTCCATCCCCACAGCGCCGCCTTAACCTGCTCCACCGGAACCGCAGCATCCTCACCGACTCCTCAGACGAAGCTGAGGCCTACTCGGCACCACCAAAGAGGTTGTACACTCATCGCATCGCACCTTCTCCTTAACTCGACATCCCGGCACCGACGGTGCTCCATCCCGCACCCCCATGGAGCGGCTACCTTGAAGCCGGCATCGCGGGCGACATCTCCACGGCGGCTCTCCCCCAGTGCGAGGCCCCTTCGGCAGCGGCGTCCATACCATCCCGATCTGCTGCTGCTGCTCCGGCTCTTGCTAGATCGCTCGCTCGCCCAGCTGCTGCTGCTGCTCTCCCCCTCGCTCGTGCTGCTGCTCTGCTCTGATTAAGCCACACTTCAGTCGACTGAATCGACTTTTGGGTCAGTCGATTTTTAGGGGTTGGGGGGCTCGCTGGGGTTAAGGAAGAACCACCCGCAGTGGGGACAAGGGGCTCGCCAGAGAGGTACCCCACTATCTATCTTAGGGTTCAGGGTGGGGGCGGGGGGCCTAGAGGGCTGGCCGGGGCGGCGGTGGCGAGTTGTTTCGGGGCGGCGAGGCGGCGCTGGCGCCGGCGGTTCGGCTGGTGGTGGCTGGCGGCTCAGGGGGGTGCAGGTTGAAGATGAACTGCAGGCCCTCCCTAAACTACATGTCAAGTGCCTCTCTGCTACCATTGTGTTCAGTTTCGACAGTAGCATTCAGATTCCACTGTAAATTTCAGTTTCGACGGTTAAGTTCAGAGTCAACAGTTTTTACCTCATCTATTGTAGTTAGGTGGTTTTTGGTGATGTTAATTTTACATCCATTTTACATCATCTATTGGAGACGCTATTAGAATCCCACTTGAGATTGACGATGTCTGTCTTGTGCTGCTTCAGCCTTGACGTCTTACGGCTCACCAGAGCTGCTCCAATGACAGAACGATCTGTCACAACAGAGCAGTGCCGTGGACGCCGTCTACAGATTCCTCAGATCTTCCTCCACACCTCCGATAGCCACCTCTGCCTCAACTGCTTCAGCGACCACCCGAATGATGCTGAGGTCAACACGGCTACGGCAAAGAGGTTGTACACTTGTTGCATCAGTTATTACTATACATTCACGTCGATCCATTAGGACTATTTTGGTTCAACGGAAAAACATCGATCCACTGGTTGTTACCATCACTCTAAATTTCTGCATGCTCTCCTTACATAATCTCAGCATATTTGTTTTGTATGCATGTCAGATATTGTACACAGTCATGCTGAACATGTAGAGAAAAAGAGAAGAGTTTTGCGCGGCAATACAATGTCATGCAGACATCGCTCCATGGTGGGTTCAATGGAAAACCCTCCCCACCCCTCTCCAGATTGTAATCCAGAGGAAGATATCTGTTCTGAGGCGGATTCGGACGCCGCTGACCACTCCTATTTACCCCCCAAGGTGTTTGCTCTACCTTGGCATGATGATGTTAGTCATATCATGCATATGTTGCCCTGCAGTGCCTACTTTTGACATCATATATATCATCTGCTTAGTTTAGACATGTTCTGTAATGCCACCTGTTTAGTTTCTATATCATATATGGGAATTATGCAGTCTCATGTCTTTTAGCCAGCCATAATATATGTGAAATGTGCAATGCCATCCTGTTTAACCAGGCATCATATATTTGAATGATATCCTGCCCATCCTTTTCTTCATTACATTTCCATTTGTCGACAATGTTTGTACATTAAACTACTCTTCCTGTGAATCAGCCATTTGGGTGGGAGATGGAAAAATCTGGAGTGAAAACAAGGCCTTCAAAGCCGACAGTGCTACCTGTCGAAGCAGATCTCTTGTTGGGTCCCGATAGCTCCTCAGAGATGGATTCAGAGACAGATGACCAGTCCTATTCCCCCACTGAGGTGTATGCTCTAACTTGGCACGGTTATACTGCTCATATCATGCATACGGTGTATTGCATTGCATAGTTTAGACATCATATACACAATATTCAACACCATGTTCTTAGTTCAGACATCATATTAAATGCCCTCTGTTTAGCATATAAATTACATATGTGAATTAAATGATGCGATCCTGATTACTTAGATAACATGTAGGTGAATTATGTCGTGCGATCCTGTTTAGTTATTCATCATATCTTTGAATTATGTTATGCTATGTTATCCAGTTTAGATAGACATCATATATGTGAAATTATGTCATGCTATCCGTTTTAGTTAAGCAATATACATGTCAACTATTTCATGCCCTCTTTTTTCCACACTATCTATTGCATCTGTCTCTCATACAATGTTTGTACATTCAACTATGTTTCCTGTTTATCAGCCATTTGAATTGGAGCGGGTGATGCCAGTATCTAGCGGACTAAAAACACGATCTTCAAATAAAACGGTGCTACCTCTTGCTGGAGATAGCACCCCGGTTGTACATGCACAAGAACCAGCCCTACCACACATAACCCAAACTCTCGCAGATTGTACCCCTACTACGATGGACAGAGAACCAGCTTCACCCAATCTAACCCCAACCCCAGCCGATAGTAACCCAGTTCCTGTTGACACAGCACCATCTCCACCATAGAGCTCCCAAACAAGAGCAGTTAGTAAGGCAGCTCCAGTGCCCAAAGGGCCGGTACTATCACGGCGAACCCCAACTCCACCGGTTAGTACGCTTATTCCTGTGGAGGAAGCACAACCAACTAGTCATAGTTTAGCATCTATCGCATTTGATGTTGTTAAATCGTATGTGCGTATCTTCCCATCTTGGAAATATTATACGGAAGATGAAGGAAAATGCCAATTGCAGGTGTTTGTCCAGGAGTTATGTGTAAGTAATGTTATTCATGGCAATTACTTTGCTTCGTCCCATACATCCTACCTCCGTGATGGTTATAATACAGCAAATTTTCCCATTTTTCTCTATAGAGAAGGACCGATTTGGAAACTCAGGATGAGGTAACCTGTGCTAATACCTCTGCTATCTTCAAGAATGCTTGGTGGCAATATCGAAATTACCTGAAGAAAACGTACTTCACTGGCAAAGAAACTCATAAAATTCCCTTACGTTCTCCCGAGACACATTTACTAGATGATGAATGGGAACGCCTTGTTCTGTACTGGTCCCGAACCAAGAATGTGGTAAGGTCTATGAGCTCATTTTCTATTTTTAAGTATTATATTCTTGCGTCTTACTGTACTCTGTTCATGTAGAACAAGTGCCTAAACCTGAAGAACAACTGTTCTAATTTAAGATTCTATTGCTACCATAGGACATAGATATATGTTTGTTTGATGCTTTTATTATGTACTACTACTTGGCAATAGAAGACTTGGTAGTTTAATCCTGTCCACCTTACTAATGAACTGGTTCACCGACATGTGTTTCATATACTAGTACATGCTAAACTTGTTATGTGTCTGCTTGTTTCTTCTTTTAGAATGCTGACAGAATATTGGGGAAGAGTGCCTTATTAAGCAACGGTAAAGGAAGTAATGCAGATAAGGTTCTGGATAGTGACACATCCTGTCTTGGTTTAGTGTTGGAGTTACTGGCCACTACCGCTTGCACAAGCTATTCAAACTCATTGCCTGAATCAGTTCGGTTTCTTGAGTCTCAACTACAAGCTGAAAGACATCGATCAGCTGTGCTGCGACAAGAAGTGGAAGGACTGCGGAAGTCCCTGGAGCATTCAGATGCATACTTTCTGGTGCAACAGCAAGCGTTGGAGGATTTTAGCGCCAAACAGGACAAAGCTAATCAGCTTGCTAAGCTTATTGCCAGCATGGTGGATACCCAGGATAACGTTTCTTGAGCTCTTCTGAAGTTGTTTCAGCTATGCTCTTGTTTTGCTGTCGCGTTTATTTACACTGGTGGCCAATTTTGACGGCCAGTGTATATGATATGCTGCTTTGTTCCCTATATTTGCACTGGTGGCGAACTTTGATGCCTAGTGGATGTAATATGTGTAATAGCCGTGATAGCCTAGTGTTAGTTGCTTGCTTATTTATTTCCTTGTTGTCTTGTTTATTTGTTTGCTTGTAGTCATTGCAGTTCTTTTTCCGCGGTTAACTAGTGGCTGCAATAACCTATTTTTTAAAACTAGGCCACAATAACCATGGGCTAATATTTACTGTAGTGACAGTGGGCCTCCTACAGTCCGTAGAAACAGTGGGCCTTCTACAGGCCATAGAAACAGTAGGCCTTCTACGGGCCGTACAAACAATGGGCCTTCTACGGGCCATGTCATCAATGGGCCTTATACGGGTCGTATGATCGATTGGCCAAACATGGGCCAATAACAGGCCGCATTATGGCCGTAAACGGGCTAGAGTTGGAATCGTTCGTTCATGGGCCGACCGTAACGGGCCATCGTTAATAGGCCGTATTTGATGACACTATGAAAACGGCCCAACGTATTAACAGACCACAAACGGGCCGACTGTAACCACGGGCTGAATTTGGCCCACAAGCAGAAAATGACAGTAACGGGCCGTAAGTAAACGAATGCTGGAAATGAGCACAAGAATAAATGGGCTCTGGGAAGGCCGAAAGATAACATGGGCTGGTGAAAGCACAAGTGCTCCCTAGGTGGTTTTGATAATTGATGACAACATATCTCTTGTTGGACTAACACTTCTATCTAGCATGTTTCAGATAAGTTCAATAATGGAGTGGCATGGACTAAAGGTTGTGGGAACTCCTTCAAGATGCTAAGGACAAGGGATTGGCTAAAGCTTCAAGCTCAAGACTCTTCACTTTTACATTTTAGTGATCCAAGATCACATTGAGTCCATAGGAAAAGCCAATACTATCAAGGAGGGATGAGGTGTTGCTTAATGAGCCTCTTGCTTCATGTGCTTAGTGATATGCTCCAAAACCCTCAACTACTTTCCCATATCCACATATGACCTAAACCCTAAGCCAAACTCGGTCCTACCGGTTCTTCCTATCCGGCGCCACCGAGTTTCACCTGTCATAAGCCACTGCCAAACCCTAATCAGTTCGGTCTCACCGATGGGATCTCAGTCTCACCGACATGGGCTTGCAAACTCTCTGTTACCCATTGCAATATTCTCGGTCCCACCGAGATATGCAATCGGTCCCACCGAGTTTGCTTGACCAAATCTCAGTTTCACTTATTACCCAAATCGGTCCCACTGAGTTTGAGTAATCGGTCAAACCGAGTTTTGGATTTACCCTAACCCTAGCACATCGGTCCCACCGAGTTGATCCAGTCGGTCCCACCGAAATCTCTAACGGTCACTAGGTTTACATCTTTGGTCCGACCGAGTTTATTGATTCGGTCCCACCGAGATTGGAAAACTGTGTAATGGTTGGATTTTGTGTGGAGGCTATATATACCCCTCCACCTCCTTCTCATTCGAAGAGAGAGCCATCAGAACACACACCATTCCAACTCATATGTTCTGAGAGAGAACCACCTACTCATGTGTTGACATCAAGACATTACATTCCTACCATATGAATCTTGATCTCTAGCCTTCCCAAGTTGCTTTCCACTAAAACCCTCTTTCCACCAAATCCAAATCCTATGAGAGAGAGTTGAGTGTTGGGGAGACTATCATTTGAAGCACAAGAGCAAGGAGTTCATTACCTACACACCATTTGTTACTTCTTGGAGAGTGGTGTCTCCTAGATTGGCTAGGTGTCACTTGGGAGCCTCCGACAAGATTGTGGAGTTGAACCAAGGAGTTTGTAAGGGCAAGGAGATCGCCTACTTCATGAAGATCTACCGCTAGTGAGGCAAGTCCTGTGTGGGCGATGGCCATGGTGGGATAGACAAGGTTGCTTCTTCATGGACCCTTTGTGGGTGGTTGCTTCTTCGTGGACCCTTCGAGGGTGGAGCCCTGTGTGGACTCGCGCAACCGTTGCCCTTGGGTGGAGCCCTGTGTGGACTCGCGCAACCGTTACCCTTCGTGGGTTGAAGTCTCCATCAACGTGGATGTAGGATAACACCACCTATCCGAACCACGGGAAAAACATCCGTGTCTCCAATTGCGTTTGATCTCTCCAAACCCTTCCCTTTACATTCTTGCAAGTTGCATGCTTTACATTCCGCTGCTCATATACTCTTTGCATGCTTGCTTGATATGTATTGTGTGTGTTGAAATTGTGCATAAACCCCACTTAAACCGAAAAAGCTTAAAAATTGCAACTTTAGCACGAAGTGTCTAATCACCCCCCCCCCTTTTTAGACACATCTACTTCTAGATCCTACAAGTGGTATCAGAGCTTTGGTCTCCATTGCCTTGGTTTAATCACCATTGGAGGAAGATGGATGTGTCTACTCTAGGGAGTCTTAGACATAGAGTGCCTATTCTTGATGGAAAGTATTTTCATGAGTGGAAAAATGAGATGCTTGTAATCTTCAATCAATATCATTTGAACAAGTATATTGCTAGCCCTTGTGCACCCCATATTGATCCCTTGCATCCTACCCTAGATGAAGATATTGACATGATTCGCAATCTTAGAACTATTGAGCTCATCATTAGAGGATTGCCCAAAAATTTGATTGCTAGTTTGCCTACTCAAAATTGCGCCTATACTATATGGAAATTTCTTGAGGAATGGTTTCCCAATCATTCCTTAAAAACTTTGGATGAAATTCTCCATAAATCTATTGCCTTGAGTAAGATGAACTCTAGTGATCCTAGTTTTGGTAAATGTCTTCTTGAACTTGCCAATCTTAAGCATGCTAAAGGAGATGTTGGAATCATTAATGATATCATATTCAAAGCTATAAGAATTCATAAAAGTAACCACTTTGATCATTTATCTAATGAATTGCCCTCTCTAGGAAATGATGAGTCACAAGATCATGATGAACATGAATATTATGATGATAGTGACTTCGATCTCGATGATGCAATGAGACATTTTGGTCTTATGGCAAATCTTCGGGATATGAATCAGGAGGAAAGGAATGGGTTCTTGATAGTGGATGTACTGATCATATGACCGGAGATGAAGAGATGTTTCGTGAGCTTGCTGAAAACAACGGCCCTTGAAAATATGTCACCTTTGGTGATAATTCAAAGGGTAAAGTGGTTGGCCTTGGTAAGGTGGCCATCTCACATGATAGTTCCATTCAAAATGTCATGCTCGTTGAATCTCTTGGCTACAACTTACTTTCAGTATCTAGACTTGCTGATTTCGGTTTGAATGTCCTATTTACTGAGGTAGATTGCTAAGTATTTCATCGAGACAATCATAAAATGGTCTTTACGGGTATGCGTAGAGGTGATCTTTACATTGTCGATTTCTCTAAAAAGGCACAACCTAAAACTTGCTTTGTTGCTAAATCCTCAAAAGGTTGGTTGTGGCATAGACGACTAGGTCACGTTGGCATGAGAAACCTTGACAAGCTTATTAAAGGAAATCATATCCTTGGAGTTAACGATGTCATATTTGATAAGGATAGACTTTGCAGTGCTTGTCAAGTAGGTAAACAGGTTGGAGGAAGACATCCCGTGAAGAACATCATGACCACAAGGAGGCCACTCGAGCTACTTCACATGGATCTTTTTGGTCCCAACGCTACAAGAGTCTCGGTGGAAATTCTTTTGGTCTAGTTATAGTTGATGATTTTTCAAGATTTACGTGGGTGTTCTTTCTTAATGACAAGTCGCAGGTCTAGAAGATCTTCCGAAACTTCGCTAGGAAGGCCCAAAATCAGTTTGATGTGAAGATCAAGAAGGTTCGGAGTGACAACGGAACGGAGTTCAAGAACGCAAATGTGGACACCTTTCTTGACGAAGAAGGGATTTCACAAGAGTTCTCGGCCACGTACACACCTCAACAAAATGGAGTTGTTGAGAGGAAGAACCGGACGCTCATCGAAATGGCAAGAACGATGCTTGATGAATACAAGACGCCAAAACACTTTTGGGCAGAAGCGGTCGAGACAGCTTGTCACGCAACAAATCGCTTATATCTTCACAAGCTACTCGGCAAGACGGCATGCGAGCTTCTCACCGGTAACAAACCCCAAGTTGGATACTTTCGAGTATTCAGCTCAAAGTGCTACATTCTTGATAAGCATCGTCATTCAAAGTTTGCTCCTAAATCTCATGAAGGTTTTCTACTTGGTTATGGATCAAACTCTCACACTTACCGTGTCTACAACAATTTCACCCGAAAGGTTGAAGAGACGGTAGATGTGAAGTTTGATGAATCTAATGGCTGGCAAGTAGAGCAATTGCCAATTGATGTAGGATACAAAGACCCTTTAGAAGCAATTCGAGACTTGTCCATTGGCAAAATTCGTCCAACGGAGGTGAAGGAGAGTACTTCATCCGTCCAAGTGGAAGCTTCTACTTCACGACAAGGTGAACCAAGAATCGACACGGAAGCATCCACAAGTGGGACACATCAAGATGAAGAAAACGAGGAAATACGTCAAGACGAACATCAACAACCTCCTTCTCCACCACGACAAGAGAACGACGACGTCAACAATGAAGAAGGCCAAGAAGAAGAACAAGATGAAGAAGAATCACTTGCTCAAAAACTCGTTTAGCTAACTTTTGTGAAAACTATTCATTCATCTCTAGCATTGAACCAATGAAGGTTGAAGAAGCATTGGAAAGATCCGGATTGGATAAATGCTATGCATGAAGAGCTACATAATTTTGAGAGAAACCAAGTTTGGACATTGGTTGAGAAGCCCGACAACAACCACAACATCATTGGTACCAAATGGGTGTTTCGCAACAAGCAAGATGAAGATGGACAAGTGGTCCGCAACAAAGCACGTCTCGTCGCCCAAGGATACACACAAGTCGAAGGTATGGACTATGGTGAGACGTATGCTCCCGTTGCTAGACTTGAGTCCATTCGCATCTTACTTGCCTATGCTAATCACCGTAATATCACCTTGTACCAAATGGACATTAAGAGTGCTTTTCTAAATGGAGAAATAGAGGAGGAAGTTTATGTCAAACAACCTCCCGGCTTTGTCAATCCTAAGAAACCAAATCATGTTTACAAACTTCACAAAGCTCTTTATGGTCTTAAACAAGCTCCTAGAGCATGGTATAAATGCTTGACCAAGTTCCTTACTACAAGTGGTTTTGAAATTGGTAAAATTGACTCTACTCTTTTTACTAAAAGGGTTAATGGAGAACTATTTGTATGCCAAATTATGTTGATGACATCATATTTGGTTCAACTAACCCTCTCTTTAGTGAAAAGTTTGGAAAGCTAATGTCAGAGAAGTTTGAGATGTCTATGATGAGTGAACTCAAATTCTTTCTTGGGTTGCAAATCAAGCAAACTAAGGAAGGTACATTTGTCTCTCAGACAAAGTACACCAAGGACTTATTCAAGAAGTTCAATATGCAAGAATGCAAAGGTATGTCTACACCCATGCCTACTAGTGGACATAATGATTTAACCAAAGATGGTGAACCAGTTGATCAAAAGGTTTATCGCTCTATGATTGGTTCATTGTTATACCTATGTGCTTCACGTCCCGATATTATGCTAAGTGTATGCATGTGTGCACGATATCAAGCTGCTCCTAAAGATTGTCATCTTAAGGCTGTGAAAAGGATAGTGAGATATTTAATCCATACACCAAATTTTGGCATTTGGTATCCTAAGAGGTCTTCTTTTGATCTTGTTGGCTATTCCGACTCGGATTATGCCGGAGACAAGGTTGATACAAAGTCCACTTCGGGTACTTGTCAATTTCTTGGTAGATCTCTTGTGTCTTGGTCTTCCAAGAAACAAAACTCCGTATCCTTATCCACCGCCCAAGTTGAATACATTGCCGCTGGTTCATGTTGCGCTCAATTACTTTGGATGACTCAAACTCTTAAAGATTATGGGATTTATGTGAAACATGTTCCACTGCTTTGTGACAATGAAAGTGCTATCAAAATTGGTCATAATCCTGTACAACATTCTCGAACTAAGCATATTGAAGTTCGTCATCATTTCATTCGAGATCATGTTGCTAAGGGTGACATCAATCTTAAGCATGTTCGCACCGATAAGCAATTAGCTGATATATTCACTAAACCGCTTGATGAGAAAGTGTTTTGCAGGTTGAGAGGAGAATTGAACATCATTGATGCTTCGAATTTGGAGTAGAAACTCCACTGAATACATGCAAGACATGAGCTTATGACTAATCCATGATGTATCTCTTATGATAACTATCTTATGTCTTGGATATATTTGCACCTTGCATGTTGTCTAACCCATGTAGGTGCTTGGTTGAATCTAATTCCATGAGATTGCGACTCACTCACATCTTGAGCAATCTCTACAAGACCAAGACTCTACACAATAGTGGTTGAAGACAAGGAAGCACAAAACCATTCAAACATATCCTTTGACAAATTCTATATTAAGCTTCATGATTGTCATTTTTGGATACACAAGTGCTCTTCCTTGCAAGAACTAACCCATGTAGGTAGATGAACTCAAAATCCAAGTAGTGCTCCCAACTCTTGATGAACTACATCAACCTTGAGCACCCACACAAGTTCAACTACATGAGCAAGAACTACATCACTACCCAAGGTATGTTATTCCATCTTTGAGAAGCTTTACTCCAAGACATGAGTCAAAGCAACTCAACAAGATGTGAATACAACAAAATGCTTAAATGAAAAATGGTAACCCCATTTTGAGCTTAAACGATGAGTATGACCTATGATCAAGTGTTCTAACTTGACTCCTAAGTCAATATACTCTAACATAGGTGACTATGTCACCGCCCAATTCTAGATGAAGTTCTCTTGTGTTCCTTTCTGAGTTATTGCATTTGTCCCTTGCATATTTGTTTCTTTATTTTTCAATCAAAAAAAAACTTCATCTAGAAACCTTTTACCCTTTTTGTTCTGCATATTTCTGCATCAAATTGCCTGCAAATCCTTCAGCTAATTCATTGCAAATCTTTGTGAGATCTTACCTGACTAGTGAGCTGAGGTGACAAGTGTTTTTCTCTGTGATGAACTCGGTTTCACCGAATTGCCATTTTCGGTCCAACCGAATCCCTTCGGTACTACCGAAATATGCCACTCGGTGCCACCGATTTCGCAACAGGAAAAACAGTCTGCCACATATTCTATATTTCTTCTGATCCAGCTCCACTCAATGAATCTTGTCCTCTACAAGCATCACAGTTTTATTCCCTGCTTTGTACTGAATCTCAAGGACCAAACCTATTCGACGGATTCCAGGAGAAACCTTCTTGGAAATTGATGTCAAAGGGGGAGAGAGAGATCGCATCAAAGCTTGTAGGAGAGAGAGATCACATCAAGGGAGAGAAACAGTCTCAAGGACCAAACCTACAAGAGAGACCTCAAGGGGGGAGAGAATACTCAAGGATCCCAGATGCTTGATGTTCAAGAGGAGAGATGCCACATGTCCTTTTTGGGGGAAAGACATGTTCATATGAACTCATTTGAATTTAGTTCTATTCATAACCTTCAGCTCTGATTTTCTGTTTCCTATCTTCTCCCAATAACCCATGTAAGATTCAGGGGGAGCAAGACACCTAAGGGAAAAGAAATCAGCAAAATTCATTGCATATCTTTATTCTTGGGGACATGTTGAATCCAATGTGGTACCTTGTACTCACTCTGTACATGTCATCCCAGTCTTGGTATTCTTGTGGTTTCTTTTGTTTGCTCTGGCTAGTGGACGTACCTGTGTTATCTAACCTTGTTTGTGCAGGTTCATTCCATCCTAAGCCAACTCGAGACCACAAGGTAAATATATGCATCAAAATCATGAGTATGAGGAGTTCTTGCTTATGTACATATTGTTTGCAAGAAGGACTCATGAGCATGAAGATATTTTCCTTGATAATATTTTGCTCTGATGCATATGGCCAAGATACATGTAACACATTGCCTACTCTGTCATGTTTATGCTCTCACATGCCTCTATATTTCATATTTACATGAGTGCATACATGTAGGGGTAGCCTATGCTTGCTACATGTTCTTCCAAAGCTTTACTTGCTGTTCTTTATATCTTTATCTAAAGCTTTGATGTATGTTGCCATCAATTACCAAAAAGGGGGAGATTGAAAGCACAAGTGCTCCCTAGGTGGTTTTGATAATTGATGACAACATATCTCTTGTTGGACTAACACTTCTATCTAGCATGTTTCAGATAAGTTCAATAATGGAGTGGCATGGACTAAAGGTTGTGGGAACTCCTTCAAGATGCTAAGGACAAGGGATTGGCTAAAGCTTCAAGCTCAAGACTCTTCACTTTTACATTTTAGTTATCCAAGATCACATTGAGTCCATAGGAAAAGCCAATACTATCAAGGAGGGATGAGGTGTTGCTTAATGAGCCTCTTGCTTCATGTGCTTAGTGATATGCTCCAAAATCCTCAACTACTTTCCTATATCCACATATGACCTAAACCCTAAGCCAAACTCGGTCCTACCGATTCTTCCTATCCGGCGCCACCGAGTTTCACCTGTCATAAGCCACTGCCAAACCCTAATCAGTTCGGTCTCACCGATGGGATCTCGGTCTCACCGAGATGGGCTTGCAAACTCTCTATTACCCATTGCAATATTCTCGGTCCCACCGAGTTTGCTTGACCAAATCTTAGTTTCACTTATTACCCAAATCGGTCCCACCGAGTTTGAGTAATCGGTCAAACCGCGTTTTGGATTTACCCTAACCCTAGCACATTGGTCCCACCGAGTTGATCCAGTCAGTCCCACCGAAATCTCTAACGGTCACTAGGTTTACATCTTCGATCCGACCGAGTTTATTGATTCGGTCCCACCGAGATTGGAAAACTGTGTAACGGTTGGATTTTGTGTGGAGGCTATATATACCCCTCCACCTCCTTCTCATTCAAAGAGAGAGCCATCAGAACACACACACCATTCCAACTCATATGTTCTGAGAGAGAACCACCTACTCATGTGTTGAGATCAAGACATTCCATTCCTACCATATGAATCTTGATCTCTAGCCTTCCCAAGTTGCTTTCCACTAAAACCCTCTTTCCACCAAATCCAAATCCTATGAGAGAGAGTTGAGTGTTGGGGAGACTATCATTTGAAGCACAAGAGCAAGGAGTTCATTACCTACACACCATTTGTTACTTCTTGGAGAGTGGTGTCTCCTAGATTGGCTAGGTGTCACTTGGGAGCCTCCGACAAGATTGTGGAGTTAAACCAAGGAGTTTGTAAGGGCAAGGAGATCGCCTACTTCGTGAAGATCTACCGCTAGTGAGGCAAGTCCTGTGTGGGCGATGGCCATGGTGGGATAGACAAGGTTGCTTCTTCGTGGACCCTTTTGTGGGTGGTTGCTTCTTCGTGGACCCTTCGTGGGTGGAGCCCTGTGTGGACTCGCGCAACCGTTACCCTTGGGTGGAGCCCTGTGTGGACTCGCGCAACCGTTACCCTTCGTGGGTTGAAGTCTCCATCAACGTGGATGTAGGATAGCACCACCTATCCGAACCACGGGAAAAACATCCGTGTCTCCAATTGCGTTTGATCTCTCCAAACCCTTCCCTTTACATTCTTGCAAGTTGCATGCTTTACATTCCGCTGCTCATATACTCTTTGCATGCTTGCTTGATATGTATTGTGTGTGTTGAAATTGTGCCTAAACTCCACTTAAACCAAAACAGCTTAAAAATTGCAACTTTAGCACGAAGTGTCTAATCACCCCCCCCCTTTTAGACACATCTACTTCTAGATCCTACAGCTGGAAACGGCCCAACGGAATAACGGGCCATTAATGGGTATAAAGTGATACACTATTCATTACGGGCCAGTTTCACCACGGGCCGTTAATGGGTGTAAAGTGATACACTGTTCATTATGGGCCAGTTTCACCACGGCCCGTTAATAGGCCAAGAGTTACATAGGGCCTCATATGGGCCGAAAGACGTCATGGGCCATACATGGGCCATAAGTGAAAACGGGCTGGAATCATATTGGATGGCCTAGATGACGCTACTGGGCCTAATTGGGATAGGGCGTAACGGGCCTTGGGTTAGCGGGCTGTAAATGGGCTATATGCGAACATGCCGTTAACAGGCTTTCCATGGGCCGGCCCGCCGCCTTTTGACCAAGTCAAACGGGCCGGCCATTTCACAGGAATGGGCCTCTGTTGGGCCGTGCCACGTGTCGACGTATCATAGGCGCCTATCTGACCCACTGACGAGCTGACACGTGTTTCGTCCGGCCAATAAGAATTTTACACGTGGAAATTTCCCATTGGTTGGGGCTGTTAACGGGTTATCGGATCCAAAACCCGACCCGATAGCTTAACGGCGCTCCGTTACGGTGGAAGCCACGTGTCGGTCACCCTTGACGAAAGCACTTCTGTGACGCGCGATTTATCGTCATGGAAGTGGACACTTCCGTGATGATAATTTTGGTAATGTCTGTTGGCGAACGCAACAGAATTTTAAAATTTTCTATGCATCACCAAGATCAATCTATGGAGTCATCTAGCAACGAGGGAGAGGGGAGTGCATCTACATACCCTTGTAGATCGCGAGCGGAAGCGTTCAAGAGAACAGGGTTGATGGGTCGTACTCGTCGCGATCCAAATCACTGATGACCGAGCGCCCAACGGACGGCACCTCCGCGTTCAACACACGTACGGTTGGGGAAGACGTCTCCTCCTTCTTGATCCAGCAAGGGAGGAGAGGTTGATGGAGATCCAGCAGCACGACGGCGTGGTGGTGGAAGCAGCGGTGATCTCGGCAGGGCTTCGCCAAGCTCCAATGAGAGAGAGAGAGGTGTCACGGAGGGAGAGGGAGGTGCCAGGGACTTGGGTGCGGCTGCCCTCCCTCCCCTCCACTATATATAGGGTCCAAGGGGGCGCCGGCCCCTCTAGATCCCATCTAGATGGGGGGCGGCGGCCAAGGGGGGACTTGCCCCCCAAGTCAGGTGGGGTGCCCCCCACCCTTAGGGTTTCCAGCCTAGGCACGGGGGGAGGCCCATGGGGGGTGCACCAGCCCACCAGGGGCTGGTTCCCCTCCCACTTCATCCCATGGGGCCCTTCGGGATAGGTGGCCCCACCCGGTGGACCCCCGGGACCCTTCCGGTGGTCCCGGTACAATACCGATTACCCCCGAAACTTTCCCGATGGCCGAAACTGGACTTCCTATATATAAATCTTCACCTCCGAACCATTCCGGAACTCCTCGTGACGTCCGGGATCTCATCCGGGACTCCTAACAACTTTCGGGTTACCGCATACTAATATCTCTACAACCCTAGCGTCACCGAACCTTAAGTGTGTAGACCCTACGGGTTCGGGAGACACGCAGACATGACCGGGACGACTCTCCAGTCATTAATCAACAGCGGGATCTGGATACCCATGTTGGCTCCCATATGTTCCATGATGATCTCATCGGATGAACCACGATGTCGAGGATTCAATCAATCCCGTATTCAATTCCCTTTGTCAATCGGTACGTTACTTGCCCGAGATTCGATCGTCGGTATCCCAATACCTCGTTCAATCTTGTTACCGGCAAGTCACTTTACTCGTACCGTAATGCATGATCCCGTGACCAAACACTTGGTCACATTGAGCTCATTATGATGATGCATTACCGAGTGGGCCCAGAGATACCTCTCCGTCATACGGAGTGACAAATCCCAGTCTCGATCCGTGTCAACCCAACAGATACTTTCGGGGATACCTGTAGTATACCTTTATAGTCACCCAGTTACGTTGTGACGTTTGGTACACCCAAAGCACTCCTACGGCATCCGGGAGTTACACGATCTCATGGTCTAAGGAAATGATACTTGACATTGGAAAAGCTCTAGCAAACGAACTACACGATCTTGTGCTATGCTTAGGATTGGGTCTTGTCCATCACATCATTCTCCTAATGATGTGATCCCGTTATCAATGACATCCAATGTCCATAGTCAGGAAACCATGACTATCTGTTGATCAACGAGCTAGTTAACTAGAGGCTCACTAGGGACATGTTATGGTCTATGTATTCACACATGTATTATGATTTCCGGATAACACAATTATAGCATGAATAATAGACAATTATCATGAACAAGGAAATATAATAATAATCATTTTATTATTGGCTCTAGGGCATATTTCCAACAGTCTCCCACTTGCACTAGAGTCAATAATCTAGTTACATTGTGATGAATCGAACACCCATAGAGTTCTGGTGTTGATCATGTTTTGCTCGCGGAAGAGGTTTAGTCAACGGATCTGCGACATTCAGATCCGTATGTACTTTGCAAATATCTATGTCTCCATCTTGAACATTTTCACGAATGGAGTTGAAGCGACGCTTGATGTGCCTGGTCTTCTTGTGAAACCTGGGCTCCTTGGAAAGGGCAATAGCTCCAGTGTTGTCACAGAAGAGAGTGATTGGCCCCGACGCATTGGGTATGACTCCTAGGTCGGTGATGAACTCCTTCATCCAGATTGCTTCATGCGCTGCCTCCGAGGCTGCCATGTACTCCGCTTCACATGTAGATCCCGCCACGACGCTTTGCTTGCAACTGCACCAGCTTACTCCCACCATTCAAATATACACGTATCCGGTTTGTGACTTAGAGTCATCCAAATCTGTGTCGAAGCTAGCGTCGACGTAACCCTTTACGACGAGCTCCTCGTCACCTCCATATACGAGAAACATATCCTTAGTCCTTTTCAGGTACTTTAGGATGTTCTTGACCGTTGTCCAGTGTTCCATGCCGGGATTACTTTGGTACCTTCCTACCAAACTCACGACAAGGTTTACATCAGGTCTAGTACACAGCATAGCATACATGATAGACCCTATGGTTGAGGCATAGGGGACGACATTCATCTTTTCTCTATCTTCTGCCGTGGTCGGACATTGAGCTGAGCTCAATTTCACACCTTGCAACACAGGCAAGAACCCCTTCTTGGACTGATCCATATTGAACTTCTTCAATATCTTATCAAGGTATGTGCTTTGTGAAAGACCTATGAGGCGTCTCGATCTATATCTACAGATCTTGATGCCTAATATGTAAGCAGCTTCTCCAAGGTCCTTCGTTGAAAAACACTTATTCAAGTAGGCCTTAATACTGTCCAAAAGTTCTATATCATTTCCCATCAAAAGTATGTCATCCACATATAATATGAGAAATGCTACAGAGCTCCCACTCACTTTCTTGTAAACGCAGGCTTCTCCATAAGTCTGCATAAACCCAAACGCTTTGATCATTTCATTAAAGCGAATGTTCCAACTCCGAGATGCTTGCACCAGCCCATAGATGGAGCGCTGGAGCTTGCATACCTTGTTAGCATTCTTAGGATCGACAAAACCTTCCGGCTGCATCATATACAATTCTTCCTTAAGAAAGCCGTTAAGGAATGCCGTTTTGACGTCCATTTGCCATATCTCATAATCATAGTATGCGGCAATTGCTAACATGATTCGGACGGACTTCAGCTTCGCTACGGGTGAGAAGGTCTCATCGTAGTCAACCCCTTGAACTTGTCGATAACCCTTAGCGACAAGTCGAGCCTTATAGATGGTAACATTACCATCCGCGTCCGTCTTCTTCTTAAAGATCCATTTATTCTCTATCGCTCGCCGATCATCGGGCAAGTCTGTCAAAGTCCATACTTTGTTTTCATACATGGATCCTATCTCGGATTGCATGGCTTCAAGCCATTTGTTGGAATCTGGGCCCGCCATTGCTTCTTCATAGTTCGAAGGTTCACCGTTGTCTAACAACATGATTTCCAGGACAGGGTTGCCATACCATTCTGGTGTGGAACGTGTCCTTGTGGACCTTCGAAGTTCAGTAGCAACTTGATCCGAAGTACCTTGATCATCATCATTAACTTCCTCTCTAGTCGGTGCAGGCACCACAGGAACATCTTCCTGAGCTGCGCTACTTTCCGGTTCAAGAGGCAGTACTTCATCGAGTTCTACTTTCCTCCCACTTACTTCTCTCGAGAGAAACTCTTTCTCCAGAAAGGACCCGTTCTTGGCAACAAAGATCTTGCCTTCGGATCTGAGGTAGAAGGTATACCCAATGGTTTCCTTAGGGTATCCTATGAAGACGCATTTTTCCGACTTGGGTTCGAGCTTTTCAGGTTGAAGTTTCTTGACATAAGCATCGCATCCCCAAACTTTTAGAAACGACAGCTTAGGTTTCTTCCCAAACCATAATTCATACGGTGTCGTCTCAACGGATTTAGACGGTGCCCTATTTAAAGTGAATGTAGCTGTCTCTAGAGCGTATCCCCAAAATGATAGCGGTAAATCAGTGAGTGACATCATAGATCGCACCATATCCAATAGAGTGCGATTACGACGTTCGGACACACCGTTACGCTGAGGTGTTCCAGGCGGCGTGAGTTGTGAAACGATTCCACATTTCCTTAAGTGCGTACCAAATTCGTGACTTAAATATTCTCCCCCACGATCTGATCGTAAGAATTTTATCTTTCGGTCACGTTGATTCTCTACCTCATTCTGAAATTCCTTGAACTTTTCAAAGGTCTCAGACTTGTGTTTCATCAAATAGACATACCCATATCTACTTAAGTCATCAGTGAGAGTGAGAACATAACGATAGCCACCGCGAGCCTCAACGCTCATTGGACCGCACACATCAGTATGTATAATTTCCAATAAGTTGGTTGCTCGCTCCATTGTTCCGGAGAACGGAGTCTTGGTCATTTTACCCATGAGGCATGGTTCGCACGTGTCAAATGATTCGAAATCAAGAGACTCCAAAAGTCCATCTGTATGGAGCTTCTTCATGCGTTTGACACCGATGTGACCAAGGCGGCAGTGCCACAGATATGTGGGACTATCATTATCAATCTTACATCTTTTGGTATTCACACTATGAATATGTGTAACATCACGTTCGAGATTCATTAAGAATAAACCATTGACCAGCGGGGCATGACCATAAAACATATCTCTCATATAAATAGAACAACCATTATTCTCGGATTTAAATGAGTAGCCATCTCGTATTAAACGAGATCCAGATACAATGTTCATGCTCAAAGCTAGCACTAAATAACAATTATCGAGGTTTAAAACTAATCCCGTAGGTAAATGTAGAGGTAGCGTGCCGACGGTGATCACATCGACCTTGGAACCATTCCCGACGCGCATCATCACCTCGTCCTTCGCCAGTCTCCGCTTATTCCGCAGCACCTGTTTTGAGTTACAAATATGAGCAACCGCACTGGTATCAAATACCCAGGAGCTACTACGAGTACTGGTAAGGTACACATCAATTACATGTATATCACATATACCTTTAGTGTTGCTGGCCTTCTTGTCCGCTAAGTATTTGGGGCAGTTCCGCTTCTAGTGTCCCTTTCCCTTGCAATAAAAGCACTCAGTCTCAGGTTTGGGTCCATTATTTGACTTCTTCCCGGCAACTGGTTTACCGGCCGCGGCAACTCCCTTGCCGCCCTTCTTGAAGTTCTTCTTACCCTTGCCTTTCTTGAAACTAGTGGTTTTATTGACCATCAACACTTGATGTTCCTTTTTGATTTCCACCTCCGCTGATTTCAGCATTGAAAATACTTCAGGAATAGTTTTCACCATCCCCTGCATATTGTAGTTCATCACAAAGCTCTTGTAGCTAGGTGGGAGCGACTGAAGGATTCTGTCAATGACCGCCTCATCCGGGAGGTTAATGTCCAGCTGGGACAAGCGGTTGTGCAACCCAAACATTTTGAGTATGTGCTCACTGACAGAACTATTTTCCTCCATCTTACAACTGTAGAACTTGTCGGAGACTTCATATCTCTCGACCCGGGCATGAGCTTGGAAAACCATTTTCAGCTCTTCGAACATCTCATATGCTCCGTGTTGCTCAAAACGCTTTTGGAGCCCCGGTTCTAAGCTGTAAAGCATGCCGCACTGAACGAGGGAGTAATCATCAGCACGCGACTGCCAAGCGTTCATAACGTCTTGGTTCTCTAGGATGGGTGCTTCATCTAGTGCTGCTTCTAGGACACATGCTTTCCTGGTAGCTATGAGGATGATCCTCAGGTTCCGGACCCAGTCCGTATAGTTGTTGCCATCATCTTTCAGCTCGGTTTTCTCTAGGAATGCGTTGAAGTTGAGGTTGACATGAGCGTTGGCCATTTGATCTACAAGACATTTTGCAAAGGTTTTTAGACTAAGTTCATGATAATTAAGTTCATCTAATCAAATTATTTAATGAACTCCCACTCAGACAGACATCCCTCTAGTCATCTAAGTGATACATGATCCGAGTCAACTAGGCCGTGTCCGATCATCACGTGAGACGGACTAGTCATCATCGGTGAACATCTTCATGTTGATCGTATCTTCTATACGACTCATGTTCGACCTTTCGGTCTTCCGTGTTCCGAGGCCATGTCTGTACATGCTAGGCTCGTCAAGTCAACCTAAGTGTATTGCGTGTGTAAATCTGGCTTACACCCGTTGTATTCGAACGTTAGAATCTATCACACCCGATCATCACGTGGTGCTTCGAACAACGAACCTTCGCAACGGTGCACAGTTAGGGGGAACACTTTCTTGAAATTATTGTGAGGGATCATCTTATTTAAGCTACCGTCGTTCTAAGCAAATAAGATGTAAAACATGATAAACATCACATGCAATCAAATAGTGACATGATATGGCCAATATCATTTTGCTCCTTTTGATCTCCATCTTCGGGGCGCCATGATCATCATCGTCACCGGCATGACACCATGATCTCCATCATCATGATCTCCATCATCGTGTCTTCATGAAGTTGTCTCGTCATCTATTACTTCTACTACTATGGCTAACGGTTTAGCAATAAAGTAAAGTAATTACATGACGTTTATGTTGACACGCAGGTCATAAATAAATTAAGACAACTCCTATGGCTCCTGCCGGTTGTCATACTCATCGACATGCAAGTCGTGATTCCTATTACAAGAACATGATCAATCTCATACATCACATATATCATTCATCACATCCTTTTGGCCATATCACATCACATGGCACATGCTGCAAAAACAAGTTAGACGTCCTCTAATTGTTGTTGCAAGTTTTTACGTGGCTGCTATAGGTTTCTAGCAAGAACGTTTCTTACTTACGCCAAAACCACAACGTGATATGCCAATTTCTGTTTACCCTTCATAAAGACCCTTTTCATCGAATCCGATCCGACTAAAGTGGGAGAGACAGACACCCACTAGCCACCTTATGCAACTAGTGCATGTCAGTCGGTGGAACCTGTCTCACGTAAGCGTACGTGTAAGGTCGGTCCGGGCCGCTTCATCTCACGATGCCGCCGAATCAAGATAAGACTAGTAACGGCAAGCAAATTGACAAAATCGACGCCCACAACAACTTGTGTTCTACTCGTGCATAGAAACTACGCATAGACCTAGCTCTGATACCACTGTTGGGGAATGTAGCACAATTTTAAAATTTTCTATGCATCAGCAAGATCAATCTATGGAGTCATCTAGCAACGAGGGAGAGGGGAGTGCATCTACATACCCTTGTAGATCGCGAGCAGAAGCGTTCAAGAGAACGGGGTTGATGGAGTCGCACTCGTCGTGATCCAAATCACCGATGACCGAGCGCCGAACGGACGGCACCTCCGTGTTTAACACACGTATGGTTGGGGAAGATGTCTCCTCCTTCTTGATCCAGCAAGGAGAAGGAGAGGTTAATGGAGATCCAGCAGCACGACGGCGTGGTGGTGGAAGCAGCGGTGATCTCGGCAGGGCTTCGCCAAGCTCCAACGAGAGAGAGAGGTGTCACGGAGGGAGAGGGAGGCGCTAGGGACTTGGGTGCGGCTGCCCTCCCTTCCCTCCACTATATATAGGGGCCAAGGGGGGGCGCCGGCCCCTCTAGATCCCATCTAGATGGGGGGGGCGCCGGCCAAGGGGGGACTTGCCCCCCAAGTCAGGTGGGGCGCCCCCCACCCCTAGGGTTTCCAACCCTAGGCGCAAGGGGAGGCCCATGGGGGGCGCACCAGCCCACCAAGGGCTGGTTCCCCTCCCACTTCAGCCCATGGGGCCCTCCGAGATAGGTGGCCCCACCCGGTGGACCCCCGGGACCCTTCCGGTGGTCCCGGTACAATACCGATTACCCCCGAAACTTTCCCGATGGCCGAAACTGGACTTCCTATATATAAATCTTCACCTCCGGACCATTCCGGAACTCCTCGTGACGTCCGGGATCTCACCCGGGACTCCGAACAACTTTCGGGTTACCGCATGCTAATATCTCTACAACCCTACCATCACCGAACCTTAAGTGTGTAGACCCTACGGGTTCGGGAGACACGCAGACATGACCGAGACGACTCTCCGGTCAATAACCAACAGCGGGATCTGGATACCCATGTTGGCTCCCACATGTTCCACGATGATCTCATCGGATGAACCACAATGTCGAGGATTCAATCAATCCCGTATTCAATTCCCTTTGTCAATCGGTACGTTACTTGCCCGAGATTCGATCGTCGGTATCCCAATACCTTGTTCAATCTCGTTACCGGCAAGTCACTTTACTCGTACCGTAATGCATGATCTCGTGACCAAACACTTGGTCACATTGAGCTCATTATGATGATGCATTACCGAGTGGGCCCAGAGATACCTCTCCGTCATACGGAGTGACAAATCCCAGTCTCGATCCGTGTCAACCCAACAGATACTTTCGGGGATACCTGTAGTATACCTTTATAGTCACCCAGTTACGTTGTGACGTTTGGTACACCCAAAGCACTCCTACGGCATCCGGGAGTTACACGATCTCATGGTCTAAGGAAATGATACTTGACATTGGAAAAGCTCTAGCAAACGAACTACACGATCTTGTGCTATGCTTAGGATTGGGTCTTGTCCATCACATCATTCTCCTAATGATGTGATCCCGTTATCAATGACATCCAATGTCCATAGTCAGGAAACCATGACTATCTGTTGATCAACGAGCTAGTTAACTAGAGGCTCACTAGGGACATGTTATGGTCTATGTATTCACACATGTATTATGATTTCCGGATAACACAATTATAGCATGAATAATAGACAATTATCATGAACAAGGAAATATAATAATAATCATTTTATTATTGCCTCTAGGGCATATTTCCAACAATGTCATGGAACACTTCTACGACAGCACGGGTATGACTATCTTGATTCTGTCATAAATTTGTCATGGATGTACATGCATGACAAAAAAGCGACCTACTGTGACAAACACGTATCATCACGAAAGTGTATTTTTTTTGTAGTGAGCCGCAGTGCAGGAATTTTTTGTTACTGGCATCAGCCAGATGGTGTTAATGACACGATGATTGTGTTAATCCCAAAAGTACCCCACCCTAAGGAACTGAAAGATTTCCGCCCCATAAGTCTGTGTAATGTGGTGTACAAGATCGTGTCTAAATGCATGGTGAACAGGCTACGGTCGCTCCTATCTGAGCTTATCTCTGAAAATCAGAGTGCATTCATTCCAGGGAGGTTGATCTTAGACAACTCCATTATTGCCTTCGAGTGCATTCATCATATCCAGTCAGTAAAGGAGAATTCACAAGCCTTGTGTGCATACAAACTTGATCTGTCGAAGGCCTATGACCGCGTTGATTGGTTCTTCTTGGAAAGGGCGCTCTCTAAATGGGGCTTCTCTGATCAGTGGATCTCTCGCGTTATGGCATGTGTCTCGTCAGTGAAGTATTTTGTTAAATTTAATGGCAAACTATTGGAGTCCTTCTCTCCCTCGAGAGGTCTACGCCAAGGTGATCCTTTATCCCCCCCTTTCTTTTCCTCTTTGTGGCTGACGCTCTATCTATCCTTCTGAACAAGTCGATGATCGAGGAAGGTCTACAAGGGGTCAAGATATGTAGAGGGGCCCCGGTCATCTCACATCTCTTATTTGTGGATGATTCCCTCCTGTTTTTCCATGCCTCAGAGCAGCAGGCTCTTTTGGTTAAAGGTGTGTTGAACACGTATTCGGCGGCAACAGGACAATTGATCACCCCGTCGAAGTGTTCCATCCTTTTTTCAGATAACTGTCTGCAGAGTGTGGCTCGGGAGGTCAAAACTGTGTTGGAGATTACTCAAGAGGTGTTTGAGCCCAAGTACTTGGGGTCTTCCTGTCCCGGAAGGAAGAATTCACAAAGGTAATTTTGAAACAATCCAAGAGCGCCTACAGAAGAAGCTTATAGATTGGAGTGAGCAATATATGTCCGCTGGTAATAAGGAGATTCTTATTAAAGCTGTGGCCCAGGCCCTTCTTGCCTACGTAATGAGTGTCTTTAAACTTCCTGCATCGGTCTGTGATGAACTAACTCGCATGATTCGCCAGTACTGGTGGGGAGTGGAGAATGGCAAGAAGAAGATGGCTTGGATGAGTTGGGATAAACCGAGGCTACCAAAGTCCATGGGTGGCATGGGGTTTTGTGGCATGAGATCCTTTAACCAGGCATTGCTTGCTAAACAAGCATGGCATTTGTTGGACACGCCGGATAGTCTTTGTGCTCGCCTGCTAAAGGCAAAATATTTCCCCTCCGAACAGCTGCTCGATACGGTGTTTTCGGGCAATGGTTCATCAGTGTGGAAAGGTATATTGCATGGCTTGGATTTGCTCAAGAGAGGTGCAACTTGGAGGGTGGGGAACGGAGCTAACATCCGCACCTGGAGGGATCCATGGATCCCCCAACCATCATCATTTCGCCCCATCACTCCGAAGGGCACCTGTCGACTAAAAGGGTTGCTGATTTTCTAGATGAAAACGGGGCTTGGCGGGTGGACCGTCTTCAAGAATTTTTTTGGCCCATGGACGTACAGTATATAACAAAGATCAGAGCTTCGCCCCATATGTGGAATGATTTCTTGTCCTGGTTTCTGGAGAAGAGCGGGAACTTTACTGTGAAGAGTGCTTACAGATTAGCCACATGTGATCATAACACGGCCTTTGCGGGTGGTGCGTCTAGCTCTGACCCGGAAGGGAGTCGCTCGTTGTGGAACATGATTTGGGCCTCCAACGTACCACAGAAGATGAAGATCACAGTTTGGCGAGTGGTTACGGGTACCCTAGCAACTCAACAGTGCAAGAACTACCGACATTTGGCCACACGCTCACTCTGCCCTATTTGTGGGGTAGAGGAGGAGTCTACCTTTCATGCCTTGGTCACCTGCACTCAAGCAAGAACCTTGTGGATCAACATGCATACCAGATGGCCTCTCCCGGACGATGATCGCCTTATTGATACTGGGAAGGAATGGCTAATGCTCCTACTTGATTCCTGTGCAGAGATGGTTTGTGACATGGTAATTATGCTGATTTGACGGATATGGTAGATACGCAACGACTGCTACCATGGTAAGGAAACCCCACCCGTGCCTGCATCGGTTGAGTTTCTGGATAGTTACTATAAATCCATCAACCTCGCGGGCAAGTTTTCAGTGGAGGAGATTATCAAAGGCAAGATGCCCTCGGCGCCACAGGTGGTGATGCGCCAAAAGATGGTTACAGCCGTTGCACCTTGGTCGGCTCCGGCGAGGGGTACGGTCGCCCTCTCTGTGGATGGTTCGCTTAACCCATAAGATGGCTCCGCGGCGGCATGGTGTGTTCTCCGAGACAATGAGGGTTCAATCTTATTTGCGGCATACAAATATACCTTTCACTGCAATGGTCCACTTGAGGCAGAACTTCATGCAATGATGAAAGGTATGGCTCTTGCCATACATCACTCAAATTCACCGGTGGTGTTGCAATCGGATTCTCGAGAAGCTTTATCCTGCCTATCAACAGATGCTCTACGACGGTCAGCTTATGGCCAATTAGCCCTAGAGATTAAGTTCTTAGCTGGTAGTAGGGAGTTTGTACCTTAGAAGATTAGTCGTCTACAGAATAGAGTTGCCGATCATTTGGCCTGTTATAGCCGTACGAAGCTAGCCACTGCTGTTTGGCTTGTTTCAGCCCCACCTTGTATCGAGGATTTGTGGCCTCTCGGCTGTAACTCTATAACTTTGCAATAAAACTCCCTTTACCCTCGCAAAAAAAACGTACATTATTACTAGTATCTTCAAAATAAAAAAAGATAGTAAGATGTACATTTTTGTCCCGGGGAGGCTCCATCCAATCCAACCAAACTTTCTCCTCCTCTGCTATATATAAAACAGAGCCCCCAAACGCAAAACAATCAAAGCCCAGCCCCAGCAGTGGATTCATTTGATTATAGCGCACAGCCGCATGCTGGGCAGAGGCAGAGCCGCCGCCACGCCCGCGGCACCACATCTCTCCGCCTCCTCCTTCCACTCCCTCCCTCAATCTGTAAACAAACAATAAACCCATCGCCGCACCCAACCCAACCCACCCCCATCTCCACCCCTTCAATCCCGAAGTGGGCGAAACTCGGGGGGACATTCCGGATTCGTTCCCCTCCCCGTAGCGTGTGGATTGGAGTTGGAGCACTCCGCCCAAATCGCCGCACATTGCTTCAGGACGGCATTCGCAAGAACCGCGATAGGCAGCCGATGCCGATCTGATCCGTGGGATTCTAGGTATGTACCGCCCCTTTTTGTTTCTTTCCCATTATATTTCAACCTGTATGCATCTTTGCTGCCTTTGCTGGTTGGGGGATGATATTTACTTCGTCGGACTGCCGCATCTCCGCGAAAATCGTCCGTATCCGCGAATACGCTGCTGTGTATGGATCGTATGATTTTATTTACATCGGGGGCCAATGGCATCAGGGCGAGCGAATGGCTGGATTTGATTGGAGGGGCGGGGTCAGCGGGTTGGTTGGGGACAGAGATCTCCCTGGATTTCTTGCTTACATTCTGTACTTGCTCCTTACGATGCAAAAGTCATGTCTGTCCTTGCTTCTTTCCAATGGTGAGGAGGCCAACCAGGCCTCCTCCCCCACTATTTGTGCTGGGGCAATGATACCACAGTGATTGAGAGGGAGACATCGATACTAGGACAAACAGGCGCAACAGGCTGTTGATGGAAGGTATCGTTGTTCATGCCATGGTGCTATCCTTCTAAGGGGCCTTCCTGCGTATACATGGAGTTTCATGGAAAATCCTGCTGGGGCTTCGATTCAAACATTTGTTTTCATCTCAAGGGCCATGGAAATGTTGCATTTGACATGTGCCATATAACAGTTCCATCTGACAAAAGTAACAAAATGTCTCCAAATAATTCGAAAAGTATATGTTATATTGAGAATGTCTATATGTTCTTGTTCAGTGTTTGCTGTAGTATGCATAGCACGGGCCAATAATGAAAGTTTCAGACTCTCAGTATTAAGATATACCCCCTCTGTCCCAAAATAAGTGTCGCTGACTTAGTACAACTTTGTACCATGGATTTCGAGTCGCTCGACTAGTCGATGACTAGTCTATGAGTTGCAAAAATATGGTCGACTCAGCTTAGTGTCGACTCGCGACTAGTCACAACGCAGGCTCGACTTCTTCCGAGTCGCTGCCCCAGAGCGACTCGCATGAGTCGCGACTCGAAAACCATGCTTTGTACTAAACCTGTACTAAATCAGCAACATTTATTTTGGGACAGAGGGAGTATTTGACATAGTTGGCCTTCATTTGTAGTATAACAGTTTTGGATGCCATGTATGGTTTTGTGTAGAAGCTTTTATATTTGTGGTATACAGAGTACTTGCCCGATAGAAACTTCTCATCCATATATTGTTTTGGAACATTTGGGAAGACTTGCTTTTGTCACCGAGTGTAGCATTATTAGAGGATTTATTGGAATACTGTATTATTTTGATTCGGATAGGATCTCTTTGCTTATAAAGAATAGTATTAGGAGAATGAGCTGTTTTGAGAATAAGAATTATTTTAATATAAGGCAAAATATTTGCAACTATCTGTGTAAGAACTAAGGACTTACCTGTCCTTTTTTTCAGGCCATCGCACTACCTGCATTTTTTTCTGTGTGGCATCATGGAAGATGATTCGTCATGGGAAGCTCTTCCAATTGAGCGCATCAGAATTCCTGCATTCAACTTTCGAGTTATTTCAGAGGCTAGCAATGGAGAAAATGAATTGCCAGTTTCATTGGATGCCGCAGTTCCTGATGACATTCTTGAGAAAATTTTCACCTTCTTGCCAATAGCAAGCATGATAAGGTCAACAGCGGTATGCAAGAGATGGCATGATATTATCTACTCAAGCCGGTATCTTTGGACCCACATGTTGCCTCAGAGGCCCTGGTACTTCATGTTCACCTGTAACGAGACTGCTTCTGGATATGCTTATGACCCCATCCTCCATAAATGGTATGATTTAGAGCTTCAAGGCATTGACAAGAGCAGCTGTTTCGTCTCTTCTTCTTGTGGGCTAGTTTGCTTCATGGATAATGACAACAGAAACATCATTTCTGTATCTAACCCTATTACAAAAGATTGGAAGAGGCTGTTGGAGCCCCCAGGTGCAAAGTTTCCAGATTACAGCACTGTTGCCTTAAAGGTAGATCAGGTGACTCACAATTACACTGTTACATTGGCAAAATCGAAGCAGGTACCTGAGGATTATGTCCAATGGGAATTCTCTTTATACAAGTACGACTCACGGAGTAGTTCATGGGTAACTGCAGTGAAGGAGGTGTTCATTGGTTGGAGAGGGGGTGACGATAGTGTGATATGTGGTGGAGTCTTGTACTGCTTGATCCAGTCCACAGGTGTTCTTGGCAATGTTGAGCCCCGTCACAGGCTCATCATGTATGACCTTGTTGCGGGACCTTCTGAAACTTCACTAACGCAATCCTCAATCCCTGTACCTTGCTCTCTCACCTGCGGGCGTCTACTAAACCTGAGAGGGAAGCTGGTAATGGTCGGCGGGATAGCAAAGCCCAATAGACCTGATATCATCAAGGGAATCGGTATATGGGAGCTTGACAAGACACAGTGGCAAGAGGTGAGTCGGATGCCTCACAAATTCTTCCAAGGATTTGGTGAGTTGGATGATGTTTTTTGTAGCGGCGGTGCCGACGACCTTGTGTACATCCAAAGCTATGGTGCAACTGCTTTGCTTGGATTTGACATGAAGCAGAGGCAATGGAAGTGGTCGGCAAAATGCCCTGTGAGCAAAAAGTTTCCTCTCCAGCTGTTCACTGGCTTTTGCTTTGAGCCTCGGCTGGACATTGCCACTTAATTTGTACCAGTCTTTACCGTTGACTTGCTTGGCATCAACAAAACCAGTGATCCTCGTCTTCTGTGGAAGATGGATGATACACTCTGCCTCTCTTAATTTATTTTCCCGTGATTGATGCAATTCTGTTGTGATGAGATTAATATTTTGGAATGCAGTGTTGCCGAATAACACTTACTTGTCTGTGATGATTGTATGCCATTTCTCGTTTCACATAATGTACATTTCTGACAGGCAAAATTTTCCAGTGCCATTTCCGTGATGTTGCCATCAAATTTCTTGTCATTTTGGGAGAGAAACTGTTTACAGTTTTTGTTTCTTGCGATACTGTGTATCAATGCGTACTGGTGCCCGGTCCAGAGCGGCATTGTAGCACCCCTACCAAGCTAGCGACTCAGAGCTGTTGCTCTGACCGGTCAGCAGTGCCTCCCTCCCTGATGTTGTTGGCAGGAGGGGGAGGGGTAGCCCGTGATGGGCCAACGTCCAGGTTTCCTCTTGTGGGAGCTGTAGCTGGCCCATCCTTCCTCGCTGCCAAGCCTGTGCGCGTGAGCCAGAGAGGCCATTGATGTGGTGGTCTCCGCCCTCGCCGCAGCACGGCAGGCCTACGCCTATCTATCTATCCATTGAGAGCATTCATTGTTCACGTGGCTCCCACCGTGGATCTGATGTTGCTGTTTGAGTGTTTGTCGCTCAGCTGCACACCGTGATACTGATACGGACGAAGCTGCTGTTAGCTGGTTTTGTGCCATTTTTTGTTCCATCGGCTGTGATCTTCTCCGTTTTGCATACTCCTTTTCGTCGCAAGCCTGAGGATCCGATGTGCTGCACATGCAGGTTTCCATTGTGTTTTTTCTGTCGCTTGCTGTTCCTGTGCTGTTATCTCTTTCGGATGATGAAACGTTGGCTTGATGCCCTTGCTGAACTTTCCTTCAGTTTTGGGTTTGAGTACCAGTTGGACAACATGGATGTACAGTGTGGGCAAGCGTCAGGTACAGTCCTGCTATTGTTGGTAGCTTCTGCGGTGCGAAACAGTAGTGGGCTAGTTGCGTTGTTTTCCTTTCTGGTCTTGTGTTTGCTTGGATAGGCATCTTGAGCCTGCCCGCTCCTGATGTGGCCAGTTGAGGGCCTCTTCGATTCGCGGGATTGCAAAAACCATTGGAATAGGAAAAACGTAGGATTGAAATGACATGCCCATTGAATTCCTATAGGATTTGAGTTTGTTTGATTGTATCACAGAAAAAATAAAGAATTTCTTCCAAGAAGTTGGAGTGGATGCTACAATTCCTATGAAATGTAGTTCAAATGAATCCATAGGAAAAAATCTTATGGGATTCAATCCTGCGAATCAAACGATCAACGCAGGAAAAATTCCAAAGGATTCTTATCCTTCAAAAATCCTATGAAATTCCTTTGAATCAAAGAGGCCCTGAATCGACTCTCGTCAAGATAAACCATGATTTTGATAAGGTATCCATAGGTATGAATGATTCTCGATCTAAGCTCTCCGAAGTAGTAGCTTTTTTGTGTGTGGGGGGGGGGGGGGGGGGGGGGGGGGGGGGGAGTAGTAGGTTATTACAGACGAATTACAAGAACTGGATAGCTGTTCTTGCAGGAGAAGGAAGAAGGAAGAAAGAGGAAGGGAGGGGCAAAGAGCGACGCGCCTCAAGGAACAGTTACCTCGTGTCCACGAAGGGAGGGGCAGTTCGCGTTCGCCCACGACCCCCCCGGTGGTTCCCTCCCCCTCCGGCGGCGTGAGGGTGGTGGGAACCCTGGATCTCGTCTATGGTGTTTATTAGGTGTGGGGTGTGTGCTTTGGTTGGCGGCGCTTTGGAGGCGGAGGTGCGGTCCATGGGGAATACTCCTTCCCCTCTCTGGCGTGGTCTGCTGCTTCGTCAGATAGTAGGTGGCGTTCGATCCTCACAGATCTGCAGATTCGGCGAGACATTGTGCCCTCTAGGCGGCCGACGAGGCGTTGACGATGCCTGCTCGTTGTGGGGATGTTGTCCTTCGGCCCTTTTGGCGTAGCATTGCCATCTCCTCCAGCGGTGGTATGGGGTTGGTGAGTTTTGGTGCAACGGTGTCCTAACAGTCATTGTTGGGCTTGGCGGCTGCTTGTTCAGGAGGTGCGCCGGCGTAACCGGCATAGGAGTTTATGGATATTTGATTTTAGATGCGGCATCGGCGATCTCTTCTATAGGACGATGGTCTGGAAGGAATGGTGTTTCGATGACTTCCCGTCTACGACAACAACTAAGGTTAGCCTGGCTCCGGCAAGGAGGGGCAGCAGCGGTGCACCATCAGCACGTCGGGGTGGAAGACGACGACAGCTCCCTGAGGACTTTGTTGTATTATCTGTCTTTGTTAAGGGGTGCTTTGTGATGCCTGTTCCTAGTTAATAGATCCAATGTCTTCTTCGCAAAAAAAGGAAGAAGGAAGAAAAGGGAATTGGGGTAGGCACCTGCTGGATTCCGCTTCTCTCTCTCTCCGAGCCTTAAGTAATGGTAGTCACATTGGCGTGGTTCACCCACTCGTGGCTGAAGTAACACTTGTTGGGTGCTGATGCACGATTGCTGCATGCATCGCGTGGTTCCATCACCCTGACAGTTCGGCTCGCCTTGACAGGTGATCTAACATTCCCGCATTCTTGAGACGAGGCTTGACCCCAAGCCTCACCATGCGGGAATCTTGCCATAAGACTAGCTTTGTCCTCTCAGGTGGTGCCCATGGTTGCGGGACTTGACCACTCCAACTGCACTTAGCTCACGCACAACATCTTGCGTCTTGCGGCAGCGAGTCTGAAGCACCGCCATATGAACAACCAGATCATCAATACATATAGGTAAATTAGGTTCGACACTCGTACCAGGAAGCAATGCTCGGCGTAGCTGGGATACGTGGCAATTGCAATATGCAGGCGGCGTATTAACCTTCTGGATGATAGGAAAGGGGCCGAAGAACTTGCACAACAACTTGTGGTTTGCATGCGGCGCAAGGGATGTCTGAATGTAAGGTTGAAGCTTGAGGAAAAACGGATCGTCGAGGTTGAATGTTTTGAATGAGCGTCATTTGTATGCTTGGGTTTTCATCAGTTGTTGCGCTCGGTCCATTTGTTACTGCAGCAGGTCTTGGATGATAGCGCGTTCCTCCAGCCACGATTGCAGTGCAGGATAGAGCACGACGAGGTGGCATTAAGCCCCTAATACCTTGGTTCATAGCCAAACATGGCCCTGAATGGCCTCATCCCGATGGTTGAGTGATGACAACTATTGTAATCTGGTTTGCGCCGGTATTGTTTGATGTTAACAAGTTGCGCTCCCGTAATGAGAGGATTAAGATGGCCGATGTCGCGATGCGGTGGAAACTTTGTAGGTTCATCGAAAACATCCATGAAGTTGTCGAGGACTGAAAGTGCGAGATATCGACCAGAGGGATGGGTGTGATTGGGAGATTTTAATAGATTCTTCAAAAAGAAAAGTTTATTGAAGAATAACAAGGTGACGAACAATTAAACAGAGAAGTTGCTACACACAAGCATGCTTATCGAAGTAGACACAAAGTCCTCATGACAAAATAGGACATGCATAGCGAGTAGTAAGACATACAAACATGCAAGTACAAAGATGAATGTGGGAGATATAGCTAAACAGAAGGCAAAGATAATGCAACATGACTTGATGAAATTGTGAAAGTCTTCGGTTGAAGTCTTCAAGAGAGGGAGGACAATTTCTTCAAAACATAGATGTGGAAATTAAAGGGTTGAAGAAATAGAACCGGATTGCTCGATGAAGACAATGGATTTGCTTGACCAGTTTGTTATTGTGACAATTTTACGTCTGGTTAGGGAGACTTGGGATTCAATTCAGTAGACACTTAGGCTATACCTTGTTCCCCTTGAGCTAAGGTCACCGAGACCCTGCCCAACCACTCATGGTAAGTCTTCAAGGTAAACTTCCAAAACCTTCACAGGCTTGTCCTATAGCACTCCACAAATTCTTCTTGAGTGCTCAAAATTTGATGCCTAACCGTCTGGAAGATCACACGGGCTTCAAAGGTAACAAGCATCGGATCACACATGACAATCTCTTCAGTGATGCTCAATTACTTTGGCTTTGGGTGTTTGGGGTTTTTCCCCATGAAGGATTCTCTCAAGTTCATTGGAGGATGGGTTTCTCTAGATGACACTTGTCAATCAATCACTCGGATCAGCCAACCAACAAATGATTGTGGGGGCGGCTATTTATAGCCAGGGGCAACCTGACATGACTTGACCATCATGCCCTTCGGACACGACCGTTGTCAGAATAAGGATCCACTCGATAGCTGGCACTCGCGCAACAACAGTCAGAATTTTGAACTCTCAAATTCCTCAAGGTAGGAGGATCCCACTGGCGAATTCCTAACATTTTAGTGGGACCAATTTTGTCAGCGACCAGAAGAACTTCGTCTCTGTCGCTGAAGAACTCAACTGCATCGCAAGAGATTTCCATACCATTCACTCGAAGAAATAGGTAAGTTTGGATTTTGAGCATCACTTTGGAAATACGCCTATGTATCACCTAGACCCCTTTAATAGTACCGTGTTCCTTATTGACTCAATTAAAGAAGAAAGAAACTACGAAAATAAAGTCTTCCAGCTTCCAATTCTTCAAAGGGAGCACCAATTTCTAAAATGTACGCATACATTTTTAGGGGTCGTCTTTCTTGGTTAAACCAAAATCTTTAGGGGCTATATCTCCTATGTACACTCACAAACACATTAGTTCCTTAACTCATTTGTCTTCAATACTCCAAAACCACTAATGAGGCACTAGATGCACTTACAATGTCCCTCTTTTTGGTGATTGATGACAAATTGATTAAGTTTTCAATGGAGATAAATAATAAGAAGTGTATGTACATATTTGAAGATTTTGATTTTAGGATATAGAGGAGCTGCCCTGAAGATGTGCATATGATGAATTTGCTTTAGATTGCAAATGCACATGACATGTTGGAATTGTGGATATCCCCCCTATATCTTGGAATCCAATAATGCATTGAATAGATAATATGAAGAAATTGCAATGCACAATGGAAAGTAGTGTCTCACGAATTTCAGCATGCATGCATATTAACTAGGAAACAAGATGAAGAAATAGAGTTCAAAACAGTCACACCACCACTGCACTTAAGTTTACAACTCAATACAATAAAGCCCAGAGAAGAATGAGAGTTGTAACCAAATAAA
>NC_057800.1:459802609-459803616 GCF_018294505.1 Triticum aestivum
AATTGAGATCTAACATCCTTGAAGAAGATCATGTCGGTGAAGCAGCAGGAGCGCCAGTATCGGTGTTGGGGTCGCAAGTTGTTGAAGGGCCTGTAGCAGGAGACGAAATTTTGGTTTTCCATTTCTTTTGTTTCTGTTGTCCTCGTTTTCTGTTTTTTCTGGGCTTATGTTTTTTTTGTTTTCATTTTTTCGTTCCAGTTTATTTTGGTTTTTAGGGTTTTCAATTTTCTTAGGGGGTTACAATTTTTTTGTGGTTTTTCAGGAAAAAAGTTTGTCTAAACTTATTAATATGATATCTAGTTTCAAATATCTCGATGTAAGAAACCCAACGATGAAAGTGGTTTCTGATTTGGACGCACACGTCAAAAGATAAAATGCTTTCAAGAAACGAATTCGTGAAAAAATAGTATAAAACTCCCAAGATTACGACAAATGTTGCACATGCAATACACCATTTATCACTACGAGCAAGATGGGGAGCAACATTTGCAAGGGGCACACTCTAACTAACTAACTAAATAACTAGTGGTCCCAACCACACGTGGTGATTTCATAGCAACAATTAATTGGTTTGTACCACACGTTCCTGATGTTCACTTTGCGGAGCTGATTGCCATTAGGAATGGTCTATACTTGGCTGCTCATATTGGAAGTAACAAGGTAGAAGTTGAATTAGACTGTTTATTTGTTGTGGACTCAGTTGTACCGATGGATAATTACTTAGGGCATCTCCAGTCTGCGTACACGGATGTAGGAGCCGGCCATCCAACGGTACTTGCATACATCTGACCCTAATTTTTTTAAGTTCACGCATTCAAATAGCTGCATATATAGTCTAAAATAGTTCAAATGTTCAAATGCAGCAATAGTTCTAATTTTAAAAAATCAAATAAAATATTACACTCCAACATTATTGCCCTCCTTAACCACCCACAGATGCTCAATCAGATCTTTATTCAATTGCTCGTGAGTTGCTCGATGCCGAATTTGTTGATGCATTTGAACAA
>NC_057800.1:459803861-459807905 GCF_018294505.1 Triticum aestivum
ATAGGATCACCCATGTTCTCAAATTCGAGAGTTGCGACAACATCCTCATTTTCATCCTCCACGACCATGTTAGCATGATCACACAATAGGTCATCACCTCCCACAAGGTCTTTGGATCCCATTGTTTAGCAGGTCCATGAACAACTGCAAAACGTGTCTGCAAAACTCCAAATGCCCTCAACATCCTTTCTAGCTGCTTCTTATCTTTGGGCAAAGTGAGAATTTTTCTGGCCAACTGGGTTAGAGATGGTGTTGAAAAAGGTAGCCCACGAAGGATAGATACCATCAACGAGATAGTAGCCCATGTTGGACTCATGCCCATTGGCAATAGTGGCGAGGAACTTTTCCTTCAGTCAGCGTAGCAAACAATGTTGATCGCTGCATCACATTGATGTCGTTGTGAGACACGAGCATGCCAAAGAAAGCGTGCCAAAACCAAAGATAATGTAATGCAACTGCTTCAAGAATGATGGTGGGCTTATTAACATGACCCTGATATTTCCCTTGTAAAGCTTTCGGGCAATTCTTGCATTTCAAATGCATGCAGTCAAGATATCCGAGCAAACCTGATAACCATCTTGCTTCCGGAGATTGTCGAGATGCACTCGGTGTCTGCCACAGTTGGTTCTCTCAGGTACTGAGGTCGAAACACCTCGACCATGACAGTTGCAAACCTGACCATGGCATCTCCACATGTGCTCTCAGACATCCGTAGGTACTCGTCCCATGAATCAGCGGCTGTACCATAAGTAAGCATCCGCAGTGCGGCCGTGCACTTCTGGTAACAGAACCCAACCTTCCCATGACGCCCTTCTTCAAGATGAAGTAGTCATCAAAGGACCAGATGCCATGCTAGAGACGATTGAAAACATTTTTGCACATCCGGAAGCGCCGATGAAAATCGTCAGCGAAGAGGGCATCGGGGGCAAAGTAGTCGTCCATCAGCGTCAAATGGTCGGGCTCCTAGTTGCAGTTGAGCACTCGATGACCCTTGATCGATCGCTTGAAATTGAGAACATGCTCCTCCGCTCGCTCCGCATCTACAAGCACCACCTGCATTATCGCCATCTCATCTGTGTAGTCCTCCTCATCGGACGAGTCGGACGACTCAACATAGTGCTCATATATGTACTCCATATCTGAATCCATTGCTTCAAGAAGAAGGCACAATTTTTTTAACTCGGGTAATTCACCGAATTGTTGCCAGGCATGGAGCATCAGAGGAGCGGATGGTACCTGCTTGGAGGTCGAAGGAGATGTGTGGAAGGGCGGCAGAGGAGAAGCGGTGTGAAGCCCGAGTGTACCATTGGAGGTGACAGACTCGTTGAGTTCCGGTTGTGGTGTGGCATGGTGGCCGGGGTGGTGAAGCGGCGGCGAAGACAAGAGAGAAAAACTGAGGCAAATAAAATGGGAGGATGGAGGCGCGGGGTCCGAGACAGATTTTGGGTGGCAGGGGGTGTCAGAGTAATACGTGGCTGATGTTCGAACTCCTGCAAAGCCCCCAGTTTGTCTCATGTTAGCCAAAAAAATACGCTCAAACCGCTCAACATATCGATACGGACCCGCGTTGGATGACTAAACTCATCCGAACAGTTGAAGACGATTTAAGGATCCGTTTTGAAGATGCCTTAGGTCCAGACGCTGTGATCATTTTGAAATGCAAACAACTGGCGATGGACTCTGGGAAGATATCTTTCAAACACTGTTTTAGGGAGGCTAATCAGGTTGTGGATGAGCTAGCAAAGAACTTCTTTAGCGCTAGATCTTCTTCTAGGGATGATGCGACCCCTAACTTTATTTCTCTCTTGCTTGCAAATTATATGTTTATAATAAGTTTTGTCCGGCTCCAGTGAGAAAGGGATGATGCTTCGGCTCGCTTCAGCGTTTATAGTCGTCGCTAGATGGTCTATGTATCTGAATGTAATTTTTATTATTTTTAGTGTTTGTTATACTATCATGCTAAAAATAAATAAATTGAAAGTTTTTCAAAAAAGAGAAACTATAGTGATCTCAACCAAAACGGACCTTTACATTTGTCCTTGAGACGCGCCTATGGATCGCCACAACATTTCAAATTTCACGTGCGCTACTTCAATGTTCATCCAAATCCACACGCCTGCGCCCAGGCCAGTACTGATTTCGTAGTTAGGCAGAACCCTGCCAGCGAGTTACGTTCGTCTACGCACCGGTGATCACGTCGATTATGCGTTTGCACATGCGGTTTACTCCGTACGTGGCCTACTAGCGTAACTAGCCTGAACGAATTGACCGGGACGTGCACCTCTTCCCAGTAGTATGAGCTGGTGACTTGACCGTATCAGAGTTAAGTCGCTCGCATCGCAGCCTCTCACGGGTCCTCTACCAGAGTCAAAAGTCATCCACGATCAGCGGTGACACCGAAATTGACGGAATAAGGGTTTTTTTCTTCAAAAAATCCACAGGCCGCCAGAACTGCTCAGTTGCGTACGTGAAATTACACGATTCGCTCTCCCGTTCACATTGTTGCCACGTAAATGTGAACATGGCTGCAGGACCGATCCTCTAATTTGCGAGATCTTAGCGGGTCTTGGAGCATCTCTAATCCATCTCTAAATTAGTTCTTAGAACTTAATGCCTATAACTTAATTGGAGCATGCACTTTCCGGGGCAAATCGCCATGCTCCCGCGCCATCATCGAAGCGTGTCGTCGGGACATGGAGCAGTGAAGGATTGCAGGAGCGGCCTGCATTGAGCACCCCTTTGGGGATGTGCCATGAGAGATCCCCTGATGTATTCTTAGTGCGAGCATAGGACCCCATATGCTGGTCTTTTGTTAACCTTTCCGTTTCACCACCATTGATCACTTGATAAATACTTGTTTCCCGCCTTCTATGTGCTAATGAAATGAACGCCAGCACGACTAGATCTTTCAAAAAAAAACCTTGATTATCAAAATAATCTGAAGCGCTGATAGGGTGCCATGCTGAATTGTCCCCGCTAATAGCCAAAACTTAATCCCCACACTTGGTTTTTATGCTGATTGTCCTTTTCTTAATTTTTGAGAAAACCTTTTCTTAATTAGAGTGTATCCAAAGACAACCATGACATAAAATTGTTCAACATGATACTAACAACACATAACACCATAATTATCCGTAATTAAATCAAAGAATCACATAACCTAACATAAACAACACTTACACTACTTCTAGAACAACTTTAATTTTGTTTGTAACCCCTGCCGGAGGCGGTGGGCGTTGGTCGTCTCCTCTATTGGCTCCCTCCGCTTTTTAACTTGAATGAGATGTAATACTTTCCATCCGAGGACGGTGGCATTTGGTAATCCCTTATACCAGTCTCCTCTTTTTTATCCTTCAGGTACCCGATAGTCACAGTTGGGTTCGTCCTTGTTGGAGGAGGAAATCACAACAACCTCCTTGCCCTTGTGTAAAGCCTCAACAACCTCATCCACGGCCTTTCCCTTCACAACGACCTTGACAGCCTCCTTCTTGGCCATGTCAGCGTCAAATCCACTCAAACAACTCCTTGATATCCCTGTGACCGGTCTCGACGGCGCGTATCGAGGCCAACAAGCCCTCTACAATTTTGTTCAACTCCTCATCCTCGTCCACCTTGAGTTCTAACCCGCGCTCTACACGTCCCCATGGCTGCAACTTCGGCTCTTCCTAAGAGTCAGACGAGAAGCCCACTAAGTGCGACATAACATCAAGCACTAGGGTGTCGCAACTGGCGTAGGAGGAGGCACACGATGACAGGGAACAATTGACAGGGGACAAGGAGAACCACCTCCCCATGCAGAAGTCATCGGTGGCACATGAGCGCACGGTGAGGCATGAGTCGGTGCTAGACGACGGCGAGGTTAGTGGCAGAGCATGGTGGTGGTGGCGGCACGCTCGATTGGATGTGTGGGAGAAGGCGCATGACGATGGCTACGTCAGGCAGCGAGGTGCGGGAGGACGCGAGAACGGGTCTGTTGGCGGGAAGTGGAGATTTCCCATACCACACCACAATGGGCCATACCGTCAAATTCGCTATAGCCCAGGA